>NC_132973.1:4958565-5271898 GCF_047496725.1 Anoplolepis gracilipes | reverse complement strand
ATTGATTGCGCATTGAAATGCATATAAAAAAACTTTTAATGTACGAATAATTGAATTGAAAAAAGTATTTTTCTAGTGGGCACATAAGGTAACTGTCCGAATTGTAAGTCATATCCCAATAGTAAGTCACGTTTGCTTTTTAATTTATGTTATTAAACAATTAATTATTAAACATACTTAAAAAGAAACATATCATTATACATTATTGCATCATCTATCAGTAAAATATCACATTTTTAACTTAACTGAAATATTGCAAAAAAATTAAAAAAAGAATTTTTAACTGGCGACGTTTTTGTTTAATCTGCAGCATGAATGTCAATAGTAAGAAAGACTACACAATGAAATAAGCTTATATTTCTCTGCAAAACAAGAGATATGTTATTTCGTTTTGCAATTGGGACAAAAAGATTATAAGCGACTTACAATTGGATCATCAATAGATGGTTATCAAAATTTAAATAATTATTTTATATACAAGTAAAAATATTTTTATTTTAATTAAATATGATAGCTAAAAATTCCGAGAATTATTATGTAAAATATATATTCGACTTATTATACTCCTTTTTTTAAATATAAAAAAATCCTAGTCAATAACCTTAAATAATTTATAACTGGGACAGCTACCTTACTAATGTACTTTGAGAATAATTTGCCTTCAGCTTGTCAATCTAACATACACACACACACATGCATTAATCTTCCAGTAAACATTTACATTATATATTTACGTTATTATACGATAACAGAAAGCAAACATTTATCTACTTAATGATATCAACTAAAACCGTAAGATATCGTAATGCATATATGTTTCTTTCTTTTCTCTTATTTAAATTTTTGATGAAATATTTAATACATTCAAATCGTGTCGTTATTCACAAAAATATCACAAAAAGTATTACCGTTATATACGCAGACTGATAAATTATTATAGCAACTTCCAGCAGCTCTTGCTTTGCAAATTATAGGAAAATAATAATAAACCGAACCTATCCGATGCATTCTAATCGACGATGAGCAAGAAATCCGCTTACTCTTCGCTTCACGTAAACAGTGAGGAAGAAACGATAAAACCTCTATATTGTGCAGCGACATTCATGAGGAGGGAGGGCAATTAGGGGGATGCAAATAATCGTCGAACCGGAAAAGAAATAAAGGAACACCTGTCCGATTCCCACGTGGATGTTTCCTCTCATTTTATTTCGCGTTATTGCACTCTCTGCACTATCGTTTCAACACGTGTACCATATGTATGTACGTAGTACACAAATGCTATAATACTTTGTTGCTGCTAATTGGCTTACGATCGATAATCACGCAATTCGAGAACTTAATCCCACTTAATCGCAAACACGCGTGGCATGATGTAAGGTGTATTATGCGGACACGTTTGTTTATTAACGTTTACATGCTCATTAATTTTGCGTCCTCCTAATTCTTTGCGTTAAAATGTAATTTATACATCCATTTCAAGATATAAATTAACGATCGTATGAAAGATAAAAAATCATGAAAATTGTCGGTGCCTATTGATATTCAGCGAAATATATATATTATTTTTTAGCGCGTAAAGAAAATCTTTCAAACTCTTTTAAATATTTCTTTAAAAAAATTTGCCGGCTTCCATCGCAATTTATACAGCGTAGAAAGAATACTTAAACTTTACGTATCCCCTTCTACAAGAGTCTGCGATATCTGCTTACGATAGTAGTAGGTGGCAAGTGCCAATAGAGCGAAGATATCGGACGTAAACGAAACGTGCATGCTTCACTATGTGACCAGAATAAAACGGATTATATATTTGTATCGGAAACTGTTAACCTTTGACCGTAAGCGATCGTGTACGAGAAATCTCGCAAAATATTATCGTACCTCTTAGGTATGTGTATCTCTAAAAGTGTATACGTATATTGATCATCTGTCATGAATATTGCCACGGTTTTTTACCCCTCTTTCGTCGACTCATAAATCAAATTACACATATCTCCAACTCAATAATAAACTTCGATAATGATTATAAACAGTAAGCGACATAATTTTGCGAAACGCGAAACTATGTTTCGTTAATGAAATCAAGAAGTATCCGTCGCTTGAACGAGATTCAAATAATTCTGGTGGAAGTAATTATTGTGAGAATAGAGTAAAAGCGAAACGATGAACTCACCAGTATGTGTACGTTGCTACAAATTAATTTACGTTGCGGTGGCCAATGTGATGTCCTTATTAGCGTAATTACCGTCCGAGTGGATGCGATGACTAGGACGAATAACGAAACGAAATGCTTTTGCTCCGATGCATCTAAGTCACTTTGAACAGAAATAAATATCACCGTTAATAAATGTGAAAATGCAAAAACTTGTAGGATAAAATTATCAAAGAAAAAATGTATAAGAAATATACACGATTTTTTAAACAGAAAAGATTTATGCTTCAATAAAATATAATTTTCATTTATTATTTTTTATAAATAAATGTGTAAATATGTGAAAATAAAATAATGTAGTAAAAGATATATACAATATATATATATATGTTGCGTATAAACGAAATATAAAATCTAATAAAATTTTTCTCTCTTGACTGTATAATATAAAGTTAAGAAAAAAAATAGATTCGCGTATAATTATAACTATTATTCTATAGATATTGACAATTCATGAATAGACTGTATTTTCCGAATTCCAATTTATCTCCATTTTTCACTTTTTGAAAACATTCAATAAATTAAATTAAATGACTTTTTAAATGTAAACGAGATCTCACCTGCTACTTTAATCCTCAATTGTGTAAAGTTTGAAAATCTTCTCAATTTCTTCAATCCCGTAAGTATTATAATTCTCCTTCAGGACGTTATCGGTCCTTTATCGGTGCTTCATTTGTCAATGTGGCGTAAAAATTGCATAATTACCTCTCACGTAATATGTCTTTTCCATTTTATTTCTATCTTGACTAATATACCTTACATCGCATAAAGACCTGTTTGTCGAGCGTATTTTTGCTCTTCGTTAACAGACAATTTGCATATATTAAAGCTGGTTTTTATTATCATAAACACTTGTTCGTCATTTCAATCTTCTGAAAAGTCTAAGAAATTCCTAATCATTCGTTCCTTCGATGTTTATACATTACACTTGATCTTCCCAATGTACTTTCTTCACGAGTACGCGAGTTCATTGACATCCGGCCACTGCCCGATTGTCCTCTCTCGACTTCTGTCTCCTTTCACCGATTCACCTGTCCTTCAATATGTCAAATTCTGACTGTTAAATTTTCGATTCTTCTTTCATAAAATTCGAAATTCGCGGAGGACCCATCACTCATCAATTTTCCTTTCCTTCGTTGCGTGCTTTTGATCCAAATATCTTCCACGTTCCATCTGCATCATCTCGATCACGCGCAACAGAAAGAAAATTAACTAAACTCACCAGCTCGATCTCTCCGATAATCGTGATATCCCGATACCGCGCTCAATATAATATCTTGTGATAACGAACTTTCTCTCTCGATCTTTCTTATTTAATCACTGAATTCGTCGATCTTATAAAAGGAAGGAAAAAAAAGCTCACTGATCAATCTACGACGGATCGATTTATCGTCGCGGAAATCTTACGCGCGCAGGTGATCCAGCGTGATCGAGAACACGCAACGCGTAATGTGCCATACCCTGGGGCGGCGATCCAGACAGGTAGGATCGAGCGCGAGACACCGGCCGGTGTCGGACCTCGTGGATGTGCTGCTGACTTGTTGGCTCGTGTCGCGGAATAACGTGTCGCGCGCGACACACACGGTGTGGGTGGAGTGCGCCCCTCGCCGCCGGGTGGCCAGGTCGGCGACCGTCGTGCTCCGGTGTCCTGGCGAATGGCTTGTACCGGCGGCGCGCTCGCGACTGGGATCCTGGATTTCGGATGAGGGCTCGCTCTCAAGAATCAAGCACGCAGGCGCCGCGGACTCGCCGTCTCTCTCTTCCTCACGCGCCGCGCCGGCTCGCCTCGGTTCTCTCTGTCTTCCTTACTCACCGCCTGCCTGCTCCTGCTTACTTGCCGGGTGGCTGATACCGGAGTAACCTACCCCTGCCTGTACCTACCCCTGCCTGCCTGGTTACCTGCCTACCTTTCCCCGTCTCTGACCCTGCCCTCTCTCTCTCTCTCTCTCTCTCTCTCTCCCCCCCACCTGTCCCCATGTATCTTAGAAAAGACGTGCGTGCTATAAATAATTATCACGGTGACGTAGCCTCGATGACATACAAGCGCAATCGCTCCTGCTTCTTGACGTAGTTTTCGCTTAATGACGCTGAAATGCGTATGTCCACACGGTGTATCCATAATAAACGCATCAAGTTAATCGCGTCAATCTGGTCGATTGGCCTACAAACAGTCTAATGTAAGTGAAAGCGATTACGTAGTAAACGATCGCAAAAGTGTACAAATAATGATAATTTAAATGATTTACAGTAATCTTACTTCAGTTTGTTTCTTTCCTGAGAAAAAAATCTCAACTATATTAAGTTATATACATTTTCTTATAATTTTTTAGTTGCTGAATACGAAAATATCCGTTTCATTGGTTTAAGCTCGTGGGAAAGTCGTCAAAATTCACCTTAAATGGTCGAAATAAGTCATTTTGAATATTAATTTGATTAGTGTCGATTTTGTTGCAATTATTTATATTATAGTTAAATCGAATTAATATTCAAAATGACTTATTTCGACCATTATTTTTATTATAGTTATTTTTTATATTATTTTATTATAGTTATAGTTAATTATTTATATTATAATTTAGTTTTAGAATTTCTTTTACCGAAAACTAAAGAAACACTCTTAATGAAACACTTTAGAAATGCTAAATCTAACGTAGCAAAATCAATATAATATAAAAATTAAAAAATAAATAGTCAATTTATTCAAGAATCTTAAGTCTCATCAGATACAACTGTGTACATTGTACAGTTTTAAATATCTTAAAATGGACTTCCACTACTATTAAAGTTCAACTTAGAAGCGCGTTAAGTTTTGTAGACCTTTGCCTGGAGCCCTATTATATTACTTTTCATATTATACAGGATATTAGCGTCTCGTTTTATTTATCAACAGAAATAATCTTAATCTTGTCCAGTTTCTTGGTTGATCGGATCCGCTAATGTTATATAAAGTTGAAATATCCATTCCTATATCTCCTTTTATGTTTTTGAAATTCTCTCTTCAACATTTAATTATTTTCATATAAGCACATCTAATGAGACTTAAGATATATTATATTGATTTTGCTACGTTAGATTTAGCATTTCCAAAATGTTGATTTAATTTTCAGTAAAAAAAATTATAAAACTAAATTATATATTAAATTATTGCAAAATCGACGCCAAAATTGAATTACTATTAAAAATGACTTATTATTATTTATTTAAGACGAATTTTGACCACTTTCCCACGTTTAGACCAATAAAACAGGTATTTCCGTATTCAGCAATTCAAAAACTATAAGAAAATATATACAACTTATGTTAAACTTTTTGGGCAAAAAAGTCAGCACATTTTACCCTCCTTTTATATATCATTACACCTACTACCTTATGAAAAATCTCATTATGCGTTAACTGTCATTCGTCGAGTCAACATGCAAACAGTTTCTTTCTATGATTTTTATCTATGCTTGTGCGGTTACGTGAGTCCTGTTAAAGTTGGTCTTGTCATTTTACTTGTCTAGTCTTTTGCTCATACGTGCCTTGTGTATTTTTGCCACGAGCCTGCGCTATCTACCTACACATTGACATTTATACTCCAGTGCACCGGCTGCCTGGGTTAGTTTGAAATTTTTTTATTCGTGTATAGGGAAAATTTTAATCCGGCTTTAATTTGGAAAGGCGTCACAAGAATAATTTTCATGAAAAAAAAAAATATGGATACCTCGGTGTGCTTCGTAACTTTTACGGTAATAATAATGATGCAGTAATGACGCAAATAATTATACTAATAGCATTCTAATAGCGAATTTTCCACACATATGAGATTACAAATGCATACTGTTAGGATTGCAAGAGCATTGTATCGGTCGCTCGGGAATCTACGTAAACTAACTAAATCCCGAGATAATGTGTATATTCAAGGGGTAGTTTATAACGATGTACACACGCACTTTCTCTGTCTATACTAAATATAACTTACGAATTAATTACTACGAAGTTATAAAGAGCGATTATACTAACTAAATGATGTACAGAATTAACATGACCTTTCTTCCCTTCGCTAATAAAGGCAGATCAGATTAAAAGGCATATTTAATTAAAGTGAGAAGAAACGAAGACGGATTCACTAGCAAATTCTAAAATTTAACTCTTTTAAATCTTGCTGTAAATTCTCAGCATGTTACAAGTAATGCAATTTACGCGTTATAATACATATATCAGCGTACATGTACATGACCTTGTACCTGAATGTTTGCGCAGTCTTTGAAGCGCGCATGTAAACATACTAATGCATGTTAATATATTTTCACTACACAGCTTCAACGAAAAGTGCAGGTTGATGCGAAGCACTTACCAGTTGCTTGTATCAGTTCGCCCACGCGATGTATATCGCGATCACTCTGGCGTATATATTGTTACGTAGCCATTTTCTATGTCGCTGCGTGACATTTACGATCTTTGCGTCGTGATACCCCTCGCAACATCCAGGCAAATCGAACGCATCGAATGTTCCTGTTGCTTTCAGCTCGATTGCGTGCGGAATAATATGTTGCGTTCGATGCGACCATTCCTACGTAAACGAGGTTGAGTCCTTTTAATTGTCAACATGAGCCAATTAGCTTTTGTCCTAGTTATTTCTTGCCCGTAATGTCGTAATATGTAATCTCCAGTATTATTAAAATTAATCTCGTATTTATTAAAATTAATAGCAATGTATGGTTAATTAATTATATATTTAATTATTATTAATAATTATCATTAATATTAAATTTAACTTAATTTTAAACTGCATTATTATTTTGTATTATTTGGTATTATATATATATAGTTACTATATGATTTATTTTGTACAGTATATTATATTATTTTGTATGTTATATTAACTAATTATTTATATAATTATTATTAATATTTAATTTAATTTTACTACATTATTATTTTATATTATTTAGTATTATATACATATAATTACTATATTATTTATTTGGTATATTAGGCGCAACACATTAGGTGTTATTACTTCTACCTCTATAAAGTTCGATGTAATATACCTATATTTTTCTGAATTTTACTTTTTTTAAATTTTATTCTGTCTAGCTTTTTCAAACGCTAAACACAATTTTTTTGAGCGGTCAATGTGTGTGAGGAATATTTTATCTTTGGCGCGACAAAAGAAATTTTCCGAGCAATTTTATTTCTTTTCCTCCTTTGTGTCTTTTAAATCTATCTTATGCGTTTTAAAAATAACTCGATAGAATATTGACTCGGTGGAGAAACGAGGGGATGTATACAGACGGGGCGCAATATATGTATAGCATAAATCTTCCGCATTTACGTTGCACAAAATTTTATGCATTTTTCAATATGCGCGCATAATGCTCGGCCGCAAACGGGATTTACCTATGGGACGTCACATCTAACGTCAAAATCATAATACTGCGGCCCGTACGTTGCGCGTAGCCAAGAACATGCTCCTCTGCGTCTTTTCACATCGCATTCGGAGAATGCCGTTGCAATAAATGTCAGAAACTGCAACCGTAATAGCAAGTTCGGAGCGAGCGTAAACAGGCCGTGCAATTAGACAGACGGATTAGCTCGCCAGCTATCCGTGTCCGTCTCTTTCACGTGAGAGAAGTTACATTCCATAGCGAATGTATACCGCATTCGCGCGAGATGACACGTCCGCGAAAATTAACGAAACAGGGGACTGAATTTTCCGTTACATAAACTTTGCAATATCGCGAGTGACAGATGTTCAGTTTATCAAGTTTTCCGTGTGAAATAAAATTTTGATAATCAAGCGATAACAAAAAAAAAAATATATATATATATTTTACCTTGAAAATAAAAATGTAAAATATAAATGTAGGTATATTATTAAAAATATATATATTTTTATATTTCTTATGCACGCGAAATTATATTTATTATAAATATTTTTATCATTTTAATTAGAAATAAATGTTTACAAAGACACGCATCTACAATAATAATCATTCTTTCGTCGATATAAATTTAAAAACCATGCGCGAAGTGGCGCGTATATAATCGTTAAATTGTCGGATAAAAAAAAACGACCGATACTTTGGTACAAAAGGTTAAAAACAGTGTATGTACTAAGCACGATTAAAATTCTGTATCGACCAACACATTATAAATGCCACGAAAATAAGAGAAAGGGCACGTTCAACAGTGGAACATGCGTTATATTATTTTAAAGAATGTTTTACGCGACAGATTTGCATATCACATATCGACTTTTTTTTATGTTACGTTTTGTATAAATGAGATGACGCTCAATCTTTTAATATTATTCTGCATAATTCAGGAAAATGTGAGATACAAAGAGTATTATATATATATATATTTATCTCTCTTTTTCCTTTTATAATTTTTTCTCAATATTTCTGACATGATATCTAATTAATTTTATTATATTTATAGTTATATATCTAAATCTTGCAAAAGAGAAACATGCTCATGCGCGTATATATACATATATGTTGCTCTTCTCTCTAAATATAAACATTCATGTGCATAAACCGCTTGTTATAAACCGCTTAATTGAATTGGCTTTTACTATACAAAGATATATAACATCTACTGCGGTTTGGGAAAAGCCCTTCAAAATACCAGTATGTTGTATATCGATGTAAGTTAGTATACTGCATCCCTATTAAACATGTACAAGATTACGTGTACTCGACCTTTATCAATATGGACCTCAAGGCAAATGCTTATTTGTTCTTTTTGGAGAGAATACCTACAAATAGAAAAAGAATTGCAGTAATAATAGAATTTATACACGAAAGAGTTCGCTTCTTTTTATAAACAAATTCATCTTTTTTTAATAATTTTCTAAAATTCTGATTCCTCATTTAAATGTTCCAATAATAATAAAATTGATAATAAATATAATAATAATAATAACAAAATTGATTGATTAAAATTATGTAATATACTTTAGAAATTGGAATTTTTTTAAAAAAATTCGAATGTTTCTATAAATATTCTCGGAAACATATTGTTATTACATTTTAAATTGCAAAATTCAAATCACAAACCAATTTTCTGGATCTGATCCTTCTGTAAAAATAAAATTATAATAAAATTCCTTAACGTATGCTAGTCACAAATTCACGATAAATTATATCATATCCCGGTTCAATAAGAGGTCTCATATTTGCTTGAGCGATCGAGCGTATAAAATTCGTTTTGGTTCAAATTTCGTGATTGGCATGCTGCCATATCATGTCTTGGAAAACTTTTGAAGAGGATGCCATAATCGACGAAAATCCGAGATATAAAAGTTATCTCGATTTCAAGTGAAAAATACAAAACAATTCGAAGTATATAGTATGCGAATACGAACAAATCCGTCGTGTCGTCGCATCTGACATTAGTAATTGCGTTTCGCCTCAATTAATACTCTGAATTAATTAGCCATGTAATTACGCGTAACGGTGATTTACGATTCTATGCAGAGATACCGTGTGGAACATTTGAGTTGTCCATCTCATAATTTTATAATTACGTGTAATCAAAAACACGCTCACATCCGTTCGTCAGATTTATAAAATCGTAAAGTATACTTCAAAAAAGTATTTTATGGAAAAAAATACTGCAAACGATAAATATACCTATCCTAAATTAATGTAATTTTTTATTCTGAAAAATATTTTTTATTTTTAATGCAGATTTACATAAAAAGAGAGAGATCGCATATTAATTTATATATATTTGTAAAAGGCAAAAAATAGATAATATATATATAATATATAATATATAAACCACTTTATCACAAACTGTATTCCAAGAAGATTATTTTTTACTTTAAAGTTGTCAAATGTGAGGACACACGAATTCTTAAGAGAACATAAATTTAATTATTATATATATATATATATATATATATATATATATAATATATAATGTGCTATATAGGCACACGTGCGGATAAAGTGGGAACTTACTATAGGTATATCGATAATCAATCGGCAACTTGGACGAAGTTACATGTAGTTTTGCCTACCATCTGCCTTCCTGTTGTACTTTCCGTGGGTTTCCTATTATTACGAAGCGGGAGCACCTGATACTGCCCCCGATTTGGTTTAGAGAGTTCGTCTAGGGATTGTAGGTCAATAATAAGATCGTAATCTTTCTAAGTCTCTCTTCCAGATACCAGTATGTGCATTAATCTGTTTTAAATAATTTTTTACACTCAACAAATTTATACTAATTAATTGCAAAATTATATTATATAATATATATATATATATATATATACATATTTGACGTATGAAAAGCTTAAGTTGCATGTTTTACGACGTTATCACGATTGATTACCTAAAGTGTTATGTAATCTTTTTAATTATTTAATTTTTAATTGTCGAAAGTTATGAGATATCAAGAGTGTTTTATATATATATATGTAATCTCATAACTTTCGACAATTAAAAATTAAATAATAAAAAAGATTACATAACACTTTAGGTAATCAATCGTGGTAACGTCGTAAAACATCCAACTTAAGCTTTTTATGCGTCAAATATCATCTGTCATATCGTCTATCAAAGTCTTGTTTAGGGTTTAAACTCAAAGTAAAATGCTAATAAAGCTTTTTACTTAGATTAAAAAAAATCATTATTTCCAGTCTTGTAAATATTCCTTTCGATTGCCTTCTTTTACAGATTTCGAGATCACACTTTGAGATTTCGCTTTAATTATGGAAATGTTTTGCAAGGCGAGAAGATCATCGAATTACACGTTAATTATCGAGCTAACAGCGATATCACTTTACTATAACGTTGTATTACGCGGTCTGTCTTGCCGTTCGGGTACTAACGCGTGTAGACACGCTTTAACCAATATCGGGGGTATGTGAATGTTCTTGATACGCGTCATTGGGAAACTATCGGAGAATATCTCTGCCTGCATCTACAGATGGACACGATACTCGAAACCTTCTGCAAATAAGGCATATGCATGCAGATATCTGCGCGCGTAGCGCATACTTGACTCCGAACGTATCCACTTTCGTACATGTGCGCAATCGAATACGAATTTATAGCGTCTCGACAACAGCGTCGATGCAGAAACGGAATATCATTTCCCAAGTGTGAGGATGCAGAATACCAATATAGACAGAATATATAGCCGGCGGCGGCAACAGTGGTCATATTCGGGTCACATATTAGCGAGATCTGTAATTGTCCCGACAGGTGCGTCGAAATATCGAAATAATAGACGCATGCAAATCAAGATATTAGATTTACTTTTAATTATAATATATGATTGATTGCTAAAAGAGTATGTGCGGACAAAAAGGAAAGGCTTTATAATAAACTGAATAATGAAGCGGTAATTAACAAAAAGCTTCGTATATACACTAGACACAAAAATTAAAGAAGAAAAACTTAATACTTAGGCCTTTTGTACGAGTAACTGGAATGCTTTTTACTTATAAATGTTGTAGAGTTCATGAAAATTTTAGCGGTTTTTGGTTAACTTCCATTGTTTTAAATAAAAAAGATAAAAGTGCAATTTTTACTTGATTTTTTAAGTAACAATTACGCTTTAAAAATGAATAATGATTAAAAAAATGATAGGAGGGTTTTAAAGTGCTAACTTTCCTCTTTAAACTAAACGGTTGATAAAGGTAATAGAGAGCAAACAATGCAGTGTATAGCAATTGATATGTCAAGTAATATATATCCAAATAAAAATAAAAATAAAAATAAAAAATGAAAAAATTATATGTATGAGAATATAATTAGTATAATGTGTAAAAATCTCATTAATTTAATACATAGAAGTAGACTTAAATTTAAAAATAAAAATATCCTCTTTAAATTGCTTTTTTAATGATTATTGTACGATTATTTTTTCACTAGTTATAAGCGTTTAAATAGCTCGATTTTGCTTTAATAATCTATAATTAAAATAGTATCTAATAAAATAGTAACTATATAAATTATAATAGTATCTCGGCGAAAAAAAATTATAGAACATTCGTTAAAAAAAAGAAATTAAACCAAAAACTCTGCTCTTTAACATACAATTAATGAAATCGTGCTCGGATTTTTTTTAATTTGGTATTCTTGGACAAATTTTTGAAAAATTTGTTCAATCGACGAACGTCGCTTTCTTACAATGTAATTTTGTAACAAATTGAAAGAATTGAAATTCATTTAAAGATTCTAAAACTTTAAGCTTTAAAACGCTTTTTTATTCTTATTCCGATTATTTTTAAGCAAGTTGCAACTATTTGAAAATTGGCCTTTTTTAAATGGAAGAAAATGGTTCTTTAATTTTTTGCGTAGTGTATATTCATGTCTTATACATAGGTGAAAGCGATTACTCTCTTTGTCGTTGCATCGAAGATATTAATTATTACGGCAGTAGTCGTATTGTTTATAGTAGACGGTTTATCGGAAAGCCATTTGTCTCCAAACTATTTGTAAAGATAGAAAAGAAACATTCACGAACAATAGGAAGCACGCATTCGAACTGAACGTTATATATCACAGGATTACTCTCGATAAATGGTGAAGAAAATTTTTCACGATCGAAGGTCCATCGAGAAATAACTCACTGTTAAATAATCTTTTAAATAATATATTATGAATGATTTTTTCGTATATCCCAAAACTGGTTGAAATTATATTATAAGATACCTTTTCATTAAATTTTATACACATACATGTAAGTAAATAATTAAATCACGCACAGCAAAAACCTGTGCACCCATATGTTAAAATTTTCTTATCTTACCACGTTTGATTACTACTTCATTGTAAAATTAACATACAGTTGATATGTTATTATTTTTATAACAATTTCATACGTTACATTTATGTTAACTTAACACTTTGTGTATGTCTCTTAAAAATAGAATATTATTATTTTGAGTGCTTTTACCACATCATTACATTAATAATCAACATGTTTCAAAATCAGTTTAACATTCTACGAAAAGTTAAAATAAATCTTCGTGTAATCATAAATTTTAAAATATTCTGTCAATATTACAAATTATTGCAACTACTTGTACTTCATGTAGTTTTTAATTAATTTGTGTTTGTTATTTTTACATCACACTTAAAGTCACAATAACAAAAATAAATGTAAAGTTTTGTGTTATAATTACTTAACATTCTAGTTTGGCAATAAGTAACACACAATAATTTGAGTGATTTTAACTTAAAATTTAGAATAAACTTTCTGAGACATAAAAAAATGTTAAAATTAGCATTTTATTTTTTACTATTTTGCACACAAAAAATTGTAATAACATCTAGAAAACATTTCTGTAAAATCATATATATATATATGTTTATTAACAAATAACGTGCATAATTATTTTTAATTCGTAAACAAAGGCGATCTGCAAGCTGTGAGATGGAATAAATAATAAATATCGACTTTATGTCAGCGGTGATTGAATGAGGTGTATCTTGTAGAACATTTGCTGATTTTCATTTTACTATAAGCATATGCAAATGCGTCCAATGGCAAAATGAATATTCATGGGTCTTAATCAGAAAAGAGAGAGAGAAAGAGAAATTTCTCTGGCTTCGGTATAATTAATCTGTAATCGTACGCCAGTTTCAATGACAATATATGTATGTATTATGTATATATATCGAGACAAATCGCGCAGTTAAAGTAAACTTCGTTCCTCCTGCAAAAACACGCGTTCGTTTTACAGGCGATTCTCTTGCCGTCACGTACACGCACAATGTCCGTTTACTTTGAAATAAAACGGCGATTTACATCCGGCGTATTGCATCGAATCCATTTTTACTGGAATCATAAATCCCGCAGCGACGCAAAATGACATCCGTGTTTAAAATCTATCGTGTTCGCAGAAACGCGAAGAAGAGCCATCGCGAAACTCGCCGGTCGTTATTTCTCGTATCACGAGACCGTGGATTATATAAGTTTCGTCAAAAGAAACTTTTTTTTCTCCCATTTCACTCACCGCGTGACTTTAAAAGAAATCGCCGGCTCAGCAATTTTGCGAACAGCCGCGTTTAAAATCACAACATTTTTAGGAACTCGCAGTGAAATTTGTGAATCCGTCATTTTTATCATCCAACCATCAACCTACCTTTTCGAATGACCTACTCTCTCTTTCCCTTTGAAGCAACTTTTTTTTTTCTTCCTTTGTAATATCACCGCATTCATGTGTGATTTCAAAGCTCGTCTGATGTCAGAAACGATAATGTTATTAGAAAACTGACATGAATAAAATTTTAATAAGAAATAATTTATATTATTTATATTATTTATAATTTATATATTATTTTTATCTCTTGTATAAAAATAATATAAATATGATATTCTTTGTTTTTAATAGTTCATCAAATTGTGCGTGTAATGTGGCATATTACATACACTTGAACTATCTCATAATTAACTTCATTCGAGATTAAATTGTGACAGTAACTTTAACGAGAAATTTTAACTAAGAAAACCGAGCACTTTATAAGTTTCACAGCACGTGAACGTCCGCATCAAAGTCGTAAAAATATTACGAGACTAACAGTCCAGGGACCAATAACTATTACCTTCTTACGCGCGCTAAAAAGTTTATTTTTATATTTATTTTTTTTATATTTTTATATTTATATCATTTACTACACTAGAACGTGTATTTTTATACATATGTATTTTTATACATATATGTAATGAATGCAAAAACATAATTTTTTGCTATACGTACATTTTACATTTTATTAGTGATGTTTTCACAACATTTTAAAACGAGAATATGATATAAGTGTATTTATAGGAATATTTTTTTTACAATTATTTTTACAATTAATCTTATGTTTAATAATATGTATAAAATTATTATTATATTTTAATTTAATTATTTAATATTTTAAAGTTTATGCTCTAAAAATAAAAAACATATACATATACACACACATTATTTTCAGATTCAAAATTATAAATTCTCTGCTACGAAACAATTAATGTAGAACACTAGCGAATCCTCTATTTTTGCATTCGAGACAAAAATATCATAAACTGCCAATACGATTCTCGTTAAATCCAATCGATGCAAATACAGGATGGAGAGATGAGACGTTCAATTAATATTCATTCAAGTTGTATTACAAGGAAAAAGCCTCTAAATACCACTAATCGCTCGATTGTCCGGAACATAATTAAATTGCGCGATATAAAGAAGAAAACTCTTTCCAAGCTTCTTTTTGCATTCGACAATGATTAAACGAACGAACACAACGAATTCTTAGGTACTACTTAACTTTAATACCCGGCTTGCTACCTTTATTACGCCTATGATAAACTTTTTAATTTATTTTTATATTCAACGTGTTTTCCTTGATATCAGTGAATTGAATTAATACAGAATTGTACAAAAGAATAATTTACTTTATGTAAAATAATGATTTTTTTCCACTAACTAAATTGTAAAGGATTTAATTACGACTTTACAATAAATCCATGAAATTCGAAAATAAATTTTAGATAAATTTTATAAAATTAAATGTGACAGAATATTTTATTAAATTTACGATATATATAAAAATGTATTTTGTTATTTTATTGCATTGAAATAAACAAAAGCAGATATTTCTTTTAAATATTTGGATGAATAATTCAATATAAAAAAAAAAAAAATAAATAAAATTGATCGATTCTTTTTAGCGATATATATTTATGAAGAGACGTTGTCTTTTTCAAGATGCCATTATCTTTAAGCTGTTTTATTTATAGAAAGTCGTACTTAATTCCAAGTTGTTTTTCTTTATGCACGCAAAAGGAGAACTTATAAAACCAATAAAACTTTTTTTTCAGAAAGAATCCCTTGTAAATGGGAATCCTTCGTCTCGTTGCAAAGTTTGCCAAGCATAAGAGAATCTCGGTCGTACAAAATCAATGCCTCTTCGCAGGTTCTCCCGATATAAAAATATATCCTCTCGAAATTGAACGCGTTTGATGTCTTCCGTTGTAAGGAAAATAAGATTATCAATAAGGAAAATGTTGCATAAAAATTTCGAGAAACAAAATTTCAAAAGTCAACACCTTGCTATTCTAGCTTTATATGATAACACGACAAATAATAATATCAAATTTCCGCCGCTGCTGTTTATCTTCTAACAATTTCTCCTTTAATTTCCTTCCACTTTGTTAGTCAAATAATTTAGCAACTTGTGAAGAAATAGTTTATTCATCTTGAAACTGCATATCCTATATAAACTGACACTGAGATATCTTTTACAAAATTTATTCATTAAAATACTATTGTTATGTTCATGGAAGCATTTGCATCCTATTGTTCTCTCAATATATTATATTATTATTTATAAAGATGCTAAAAATATATAATGAAAGAAATTGCTTCTTTCAAGAAATATTAATATTTTTTGTCAAAATCTATAAAAAGTTGCGTTATGAATTATAAGATGAGCTGTTTTAAAGCTTATGCTAAATTACTTAATCAAGCTCTTGAGTAATTTAAAGCTTGATTTAATAAACTTTTCGGAATAACTTGAAACAACGTGATTTATTCTTCAATAATTAATCAATTTCATTAGCTCAAACTGTTATTATAATTACTCACAATTGCTCTTGGAAACTCTCTAAATTATGTCTTCCATTCTTCGTACTTTCACGAATTATTCTGTTGGTTTTTATTATAATAAATTATCTCATAAAGCGAGCCATTTAAAAACAAAGTGTTTATTTTATTAGTTTTATCGCGCATATCAATTTTATATGCTTTGTATAAAATAAAATATTTAGACTTACCTCTACATTTCTTGCATACTTACCTAGGTAGCATTGTTGGTTTTATAAACGTTTTCTAAACGTATCTAATACGAAAAGATACGTTTAGAAAACGTTTATAAAACGAACATGTGGTACCTGGGTAGTACTTATATGCATATTCCCAGCGGGTAGTTTCACTTAATATCTGGTGTAAGCTCCATCTATATTAATCTTTAGGAACTCTGTTGTCGTAGTAGGTAAAGCCATATAGCTTGGAAATTACAACGGATGCTTCTCCCTTCAATCTTGGAACGAATGTTCACTGATTATTAATAAGGAATGAAAATTATATTATGTAAAGTAGATGAGAGAGATATAGAAAATGTGGAAGATAAAGGAATAAAGTGAGATAATTATGTATTATTCAACGCGTATACTACCTTAGGGTTGAATCTCACGAATGTGAGACAAGTATAGTGATAGGAAACCTGAAGAGAGGCTGCAGGTTCCTAAGAATATTAGTATCACTTTCTTCGGTAACCCTCTATTCCCCAGGGATGAACTTATTAGTTTGTCTTGATGTTCGATATAATTTCATTTTGCGCCAGGGCAATCTAACGGTTAGAGGTGTCTGGAGATCTCTTTGAGTCGAAGAAAATTGTACACCTACGAGCATAACTATGCTTATAACGTTGAAGAAGAAATTTCATTCTTCAAACGCGCGACGTTCTAATTTCACCCAACAAGAGTAGAATTACGTACAAGATTCTTGAAAAGAACCCGTAAGCAGAAATTATAGACTGGAGAATTTTATTCGCTAATGGAAAAGTTTCTGCAGAAAATTATAAATAATATTAAAAATATATGAATAAGAATTCAAAATTAATAACAAATTAATTAATTAAATTATTTTATATTTTTATTTCTTCACGAAAAATCGTTTACGGAATGTTATTTTATTAACATGATTACAATAATGCAATAATATAACACATTATTTTAAAAAGATATTTATATAATATATCCCTATGTCTATTATATTTATATTTACATTTCTAATAATTTATGTAATAAAAGAAATAAATATATGTAATATAATATATTTATGTAAGCGTAACATGAAATGATTGCACAGTTAATCGATGATGTTATCGATGTATTAAAACGAAATAAATATTTATACATGCGCTTATATTACAAATCCGTTCAAACCCCATGTTCTATTTCCAATAAAGTTGATAAGATTTTTCTGGTCCAGGCATCACCATCGATCCCAATCTATCCTGTATAGTCGTGCCATAAATCTAGGAATCAAATTGCGAGTTTTACAGGCCGTTTGTATCTCGCGCATAATAAAATGCAACAACAGTTGGAACCTTGCTAGGAAGTCCGCATACAACGTGGAAATTGAAACAGAATTTATACTACATGGATCTTGTTTTACAACCGTCGACATGAAATGACAAAACACCGACAAGAACCTCAAAAATATTATATTCCGATAAAAATCTATCTATCAGATAAGAGCTAAAGATTTATTATGATTTATTAAATATGAAAATTTCATTAAATATTTGTTTTGCAATCGTTTAAATTTATATTCTCCTAATTAGTTTGTTTAAATATTTTCAATAATAGAATTAGTATATCATTAAAATTATTATATATATATATATATATATATATATATATATTATCAAGAAAGATATTAATTTTGCAAAATAAAACATTTATTTTTCCAAAATTTTTAAAAATATTTTCAAGTGACAAAGCAAAGGTGTAATAAATCATTCTTTCTAAAGTCCCTTTATTCGTTGTCTGTGTAATGTTAATGACTTTTGGATAGCTAGAAATAAGCTTAGAAAAAACAATCTTCATCAATCTCAATCGTGAAAAAACAGACTAAGAACATTTTCCACCCTCATTTATGGTGCTCTGTCGATTAATCCACATGCTGCCGATACTTTTCGCTTCGATCGTACTTACTTATATTCCTCGGTGGATCCGTTTTCCCTCGAGCTTTCTACGAGTGTCTTCGCGAGAAATAAAACCATTGGTCACCTTTCGCTTCACACGTAGTATGTGGGTCCGCCCACCCCTCGCGACAAACGCTCGCTCGATAGGACGCTATCTTTCTTGCTCTCTTGTCCCTTGGCTTTATTCTTGCTTTATCTTTACTTCTAACTTCATTCTTCGTTCACATGTCTTACGGTTCATCAACATTCGACTTCTCTTAATATTTATTTCCTTTCACCTTTTTATCAACATTTTTTTCTCTCCTTACTTCCAAATCTTTCCCTTTCCTATTTTATTTACATCTATATTAGGGTTGTCACACATATCCTCTTTCTATCGTACGTGAAACTCCTGCTCTTTTCACGACTTGCTTTCTTTCACATTGAGCTTCTCCGTTTTCCTTCCCTTCCAACTGTCTTCTTCTCTCACGTGTTTTTCGTCTCGCTCTCCTCTTTGTCTTCTCCCACTTTTAGTTCTCTCATCCCTTCTCTTCTCTCGATCCACCCTCTCATTCTACGGATCTGTACGTTGATCATTCTTGCTTTGCTTGAATTTTACCTCCTTGTGGTTTATTGTTAGCTACGTTTTATGCATCTCGCTTGTTCCTTTTCCTTCAACAATTCTTTTATTTCGATTTATTTTGTTATTTTTGTCTTGCTTCCATTTTTCTTTTCCTCGCGTTAAATCATCTGTAATTCGCGATAAAATTTAAAATATTATTATACGATAATTTTACGTACCTCATGCTCAATATACATGCAAATACATACAATAGATTTTGATTTTAAATCTTATCACGGAATTTGAATCATCTAAAGTGCATATGTAGATTTTTCCTTACCTTTTTTTTCTATAGATATTTTCATTCAAATATATTCTTTCTCTAACTTTTACATTTCGTCTTATATGCTGACATTTCTATTATTCTTCGAAAATATTTTTGTTTCGATCTTATTTCATGGATTTTTCTCTCTTCCTATTCTATGCATCTTTATCGCTTACATGTGCATTCTGATTCCATCTTGCTCACGGTCACAGGACCCAGCGGATGCAATTTTATAGTGTTACTTCCTTTCTGTCTTTCATCTCTTTCTTTCTCTCTTTAATCTACCTTCACTCTCGCTAGTATTCTCATCTCGCTCTGAATAACCTTCTCGTTCTGGTTGAGTATTTCAACTTATTTATCTCTTTTCCTTTCATTTCTTTATACGCGTGTAACGCTTTACCCCTCATCTTCCCTCTCTGTGTACCAATAGTATTTTCTCTATCTCTTTTTCTTTCTTTAATCGTTACTCTCTTTCCATAGGCGTCGATATTTAAAGACATATACGTATAAGTTTTTTATGTCTATATATTTTTCAAGGTTTCTTAAAAATCTTAAACATACAAAGATTACACAATTTGATGTTACAAGGAAAATTCAAAAACAAATAAAATTGTAGAAAAAAATATATATGTATAAAATGACAATCTTAGAATAATTAAAAGAGAAGAAAAACCAACAGCTGTTTAGCTGTCAAAAAATCAAAATATTAATTAAAACCACAGAGCTTCTATCTCAAAATCATTAATACTAAAAAGAATAATTACTTACCCTCCGCCTTTGGCCGGCATTCACCCTCGCTTACGCATGTTTCCACTCCCACTCGCATTCTCGCTCCTACCGCCCCTTTACGCACCTTCCCCACTGTACGCTACCCTTCTCCACATCGTTACCCCTCTCCCTGGACTCCTTCTCTCCTTCGATGCTCCTTCTCCCAGCCAATAATTTTCTCTCTCTCCCCGACCGACCATCCCCTCCACCGAAGTACCCTCGTAGCATCCCTCTCTCGTGGTTTCTCTATCACACCCCTATAGTAGTCGCTTGGCAGCCACCCTCTCTATACGTTGCCCGCTTTGGGCGCCGTCGTCGTCGTTATCGTTGGACCAGCGGTTAACGGTCTCGCGCGGCACCGGGTCACTCAGTTGGCACCGCGTCCCACCCGCGTCCACCACGTCGTGGCGCGCCATTAATACGGTTGAACCACTATCGCGCGAGCTAACACCTCGTGGAACGCTTAGGTACACTCGAGATAAACCTGGTGATTTTACTAACCAAGGTGGTTATTAAACGCCGGAAAATCACCCGAGGAGGCAACATCGTTCATCTCCTAATCTCGCAGCTGTCAGCTCGAAGCCGCCAATCCGCGCGTCTCGTCTTCCGTTTGGACATCAACCCGAAATGGTTCGTTACTCCCTTCCTGCTTTGACTCGCTTAATATTACAGCAAACGCTACGGTCGGTGAATATTCCGGAAAATCGATTCGCTACGATAACGCCTACGATCCTAGACGCCTAGATCTCGAGATCTGTTGACTGTTGGCAACTGGGTCAGGATTAAGCTTGGGTTATTCGCTCGTATTACGCGCACGTATTCCCAGGTATTCCCAGGTCATTGAAGCTATCAATACTATTCTCGGAAAATATCAACTTGATAGATTTTTTTTCTGATAAAATCATTGAATTTTAGAAACCCTGGATCAGTAGCAATACATCAAAAATGAATCTGGATAATGTAATAATAGTTACTTTCACATGCTAAACTTATCAATTTATCATTATCGATATATTTATATTTGTGCAAAATTAATGACATTCTCCCATTTCTACTATACTTATTTATTATTTAATACAATTATTAAAACGCAGTAATTCAATAAATAATTGAAACGCCGAACGATTTAATTTAATGAATATATTGATTATGAAGAAGATTAAATATTTAGCTTTAGATTAAATACTAAAGCTGATGCATCTTCATCTCTTATATGGAAGAAACTTTAAAGATTATTTTGCAGCATAATTTATATAATGATTACGCTAAATATAACACGAGTCATAAAGTGCATACACGTATCTTCTCTGCATCTACATCTCAAATATGAATACAATAATTTAATTACAAACAACATATATATATATATATATATATATATTCTGATTCCTCGAGTAAAGTTTGATTATAAGCATATTCTAATGTTTGATTAAATAAAAAACTTGTCATGATTCTTAATACTTTTTCATTGTACGCATCCATTTCTCTTCTACAAATATATGTATGTACCTAGAAGTAATAAGATAACGCTATACATTTCTATGACAGTGGTAGATAGCAGTGATATTTCAGCTGAACATGTACCCGTATATGTACTACTTGTCTGCTGTGTTTTAACGGGTTGGCAAACTGGATGATTGCCTTGTGACTTGACTCGCCAAGTATCTATTTGATAAGCAGGGCTTATACTCGAGAATCTGGCCCAGTGATATATGCGCGCACGCGCGCGTTTGCTCTCGCCGAGAAAGAAGCTATACGCACTCTCCCTTCTTAATTTATATATACTAGTTTCCCAGAAATAAAAGCTAAAGTTATAAAAAAAATATACAACCAGCAACATATGTCACCAGTATAAGACACATATATATGTAAATCTCCTCTCTGAGCCTGTCAGCCAGATTAAAGTCTTAAATATAATGAATATTCAAAAAAATACATCAATATTTGTTATTACAAGTAAAAGTATATATATATTTATTTTATCATCAAGTCACAGAATCTGATAAATGCATGCATAACGAAAACCAATGCGAGATATGAATATTTTACTCGTGAAACGTAAATTAAAATTCACAATAGTTCCATATGGTGGTGTAACAATTGTCATTGTATTGTTTTATCTTTGTATCGTATTGTATTCAGTTTTGATCATGTGGAAAGCACGGATTAAAATTGCAGAATTCATTTTAACGAGTGCATATATTGATTTTGCTGTTACAACTTCGAGTAAATCTCAATTTTCAGTTACAGTCATATGCACATAATTACATTATAAAAGCCATTTCAAAACAGTTAACTTACGAAAATAACAAAATATATTAAGCTTTATTTTATATGATTTTTAATTTACAGCAAAATTTAGGATAAAGTTCTAATTATTTTATATAAACTATAATAAATAATATATAAATTAGAGTAAAGTTAAATTTTATAAAAATTTTAATAGAGTTTTCGCTCTCTCTCTCTCTCTCTCTCTCTCTCTCTCTCTCTCTCTCTCTCTCTCTCTCTCTCTCTCTATCACAAATTTTGAAGTTTTGAAATCAATCCCAATAATTCTGGAGTATTTTTCATTCATTATTCAACAAGTAAATCAGCGTCGACCAGTTGTGAAATCTATCTTCCAGCTCGAAAACATGTGTCCGGATCGCGGCTATATTGATCGAGATATCTGTTAATAGGTGTAATCTAGATATACCTACTGCATTTCAACCCAATCGAAAGCACGTGCTTTAAAGCGGACGTCGAGAGCCGCGCTTTCCGCTTTCCATTGCTAAGAACGTCTGAGGAAGCGCGCGTATTTACTACTGCGTAATATATGCGGCGGTGTTTGTTTGTGAAACGGCGCTATCTACTTGGAGCACAATCGCCAGCCCCTTGTCCTATCGGGTAGAGTGAAAGGCATCCACTTGGCGCGAATGCAGTTTCATCCGATCGCGATGGATCGATTTATCTGGAGCAAACTTGACTCTTTTCCCGCCTTCGATCACAGAAATACATATGTAATATGATTTTGATTCTGTTTCTTATGTTATGTTTCAGAAGGGAGAAATCGCGAATGAATTGTCAATTCTTTGCTGTTATAAGCGACGTTTCACGTATAGTTGTTTCATAAGCGAAACAATTAATCATCTATTCAGCTACCGAAATTGTTGATGAACACCAGACTTATCTAACGTGAATTATTAACGATGAGTTCGAGTCATTAATCATTCATTATTAATTATATCGACAAAAGATTGTTAATATAATAATTGTTTATTAATAATGGTAATATATATTTATTTGCAGTATATATACATATACATATATATATACACACATATATATATATAATTTTGTGATAAGGGAGAGTTTGTGATTAAATTTCGCACACATTATTCTCTCGAAACTCTAAAGAATACGGTCCTTTTATCCTGTTAAGCTTGTTAAAGTATCTTGAAAAAGACGACCCTCTCTCTCAGAGAGAACAAGGTGACATGTGAGGGTTTTAATGTCACTCCAGAGATGATATTAGCTACCATAGTCTGGTAAAGCAACGTTTATAGCAAACGTTAGCAGGATTGTCACGTTTGAAATTGTAGAACCTGATATGTTGAGGAAACAATTTTGATAGTAATATCTTACACATATATTATACGAGATGGAGTTTTCCATTATAAAGACTATTTTACAAAAACTACAAAGATAACTAAAATTTCAGGATACGTAAAAATATCTAATAAATATTATATGAACAAAATCTAAATATTTAATACGTAATATATATTAAATATATTAGATATGTTGAAAATATCAAGATAAATCAAATGTATCAAATACAATAAATATTAACAAAATATACATTTTATAATAAACTGATAATTCTTATTTTTTATTTAACGAGTGATTTACATGCATAGAATTCCCATTTTTTATCCGATGAATACAGATCCTAATCCAATAATCTTCCGACGTCAAGCTTTCAAGAAAAAACTTACGATCGATGATTAAATCACGTCACGTTCTTTACGAAATCAATTTTTGAATATAATATATTATCATCGACGCAAGAAGGAAGCATCAGTGAAACTTGCAGTGCGACTTGACCGTAGAGTTGAATGAAAATGAGGCGATAGGGATGGTTTGTGAGAGAAATAGAAGGGTAACCGAATTTCCGACGAATTTCCGGAGACTCGGTTGATCGACTGATCGGCGCCGGCCAACGATACGGCCTATAATTTCGGTCGTGTAACACCACGTTTACATACACTCGCGAACAGAGCAGTCGACGGTCTGTCTCGAGCCCGGGGACAACGCCTCGTTTCTGAATTTTCATCGATCTGTCCAAATCCGCGGGCTCGACCTTAGCCATCGTCAGCGACGCCGCATTGTATTTTTAGCCCGCAAAATAAAAGCCTCTCCGAGTGTGTCGTTGTAACAATAAACATGCAGTGGAAAAAAAGGGGTACACTAAAGATCAGCGGGACATGATCATCGCGCGCTGAGGAAGGGACGATTATTCAAAAAAAAAAAAAAAAAATTCGCAAAATAATCTGACACATCCTCCTTCATTATCTCATATACTTAATGGTTCTTAAATTCTTATTAACACCTCTTGAATAATAATGGATCTTCGAAAGCATTTAGCTAAGTCTTTTACGATACTATTCGAGTCAATTGCGGATCATTGATGCTCGCAAACGAGTTTTGTTAGCGATGCGAAGTGTTGATGTAAATGTTTCAAAGTTCGATAATTAACTTCCGCACTTGCACGTGCACAGAAGATAATTAAAACTGATTTTTAAATTTATTTAAATACAAACTTTCGTTAGCGTTGAAATTTTATCATGGTATTACTTTGTGATGGCTCGCGCGAATAACTTTACGACACATCCCATACTTTGTTTGATACTGCGTATTACATTTGCATGAAAGAGAAGCCGCTAGATATCATTATTCAATTTTACAAATCCGCCTCGAAACGATGTATCTAAAATTAAAAACTATGTCACACAGAATCGCGTTTGCGATGTCATCGCCAAACTGACTTTATCTGTACCGTATCGTGTGAAACAAGAATTATACGTCGAATTTAAATAACATTTATCTCTTTGCTCGTATATTAAAAAATAATATTAAATATATGATATATGCCTCATTTCAATTTTGCTTGCGTACTCGTGATTGAACTCGATTTTAAATAAATAAATATATCTATCTGCCGTGATTGTAATAAAAAATAAATCACGTTTCGTGCGTGAGGCAGAAATATCAAATTGAAATCAATATTAGTGAAATATAAAATGAATTCTGGTCAGCAAAAATATTCCCCAATCAAGCGAAATTACAAAAATTCGCCAAGCTTTTTGCTGTAAATTCCGCCGAGACTTTGGGCCCTCCTATTCGCGAAATCGAATCGTTAAAGTTCCAGGATAGTCTGGTGTAAAAATAAATCGAATTATTCGAGCTCCTCTACATGTGTATCTACATATATACGGACGAATACGTTATTGGAAAAACTTTATACTGATATATGTGAAAAGAAAGAGAAAGAGAGGAGTGAGATATATATATATATATATATATATATATATATATATATATATATATGTGTATGTGCTTTGGTGAACGATTTTACGTAGGACGATAGTATTGAGAGAATTACAGCTAATTCGTTCCAACAGGAAGACGAAAGTTAACTGCATCATAAAGTGTAAGCGGAAATTTTTTAATTACCGTAACATTATACCATTATGATCAGATCTCTCTTGATATCGTTGATAATTTAATATCTTCAATGAGTTCTATTTAATATTCGCTAAAGCACAATTATCTACAAACTCATCAACGAACTCGTACAGAAAGATGTGTATCTCTCCCTTGGATTCGTTAGAGAAGCACTAAACTGTAAAATATCAATAATACAATATTTTAATATCATAAATATCCTCTCGCATTTATTATCTTTCTCTTCTCCTCGACGTTCTCCCTCGAGAACTCACGGTCACCCGACGTTATTTCGGCACTTGTTCCTTAACTCTACTGTGTAGTTCGTGTATATATACGTGTATATACTCTAGTTTTCATGTACATATCGTGTGTATATACATACATATATGTTATTGCTTCTCCTCCTCTGATCATACTACGCATTGCGTAGTATTGAGTAACAAGAACACTGTTCTGATTTCATCTTTATTCAAGTGAATTAAATAAACTAAACATTTCAAGGATTCCATACGTACTAATAGAGTAAAGGTGCCAATTATGAGGTACTTTTTTTTTAAAGCTTATATTTTCTTTAATTGTAACTTTTAACTTGAAAACTTTATAACTAGTACATTCAAGCTTTACTACTAAAATGCCTTAATGACTCAAATGTGTATTTTATTTGCTACAATGATTTTTCTCAGATTTGAAAAATTCGTTTGAAAAAGGTATCCTAATATGAGATAGTAAAGTTTCCTAATATGAAATGGTTTTATATTAGAAAATTAAATGTAAAAGGAGCGCATTTTCAACTAAAACCGTTTTATTAATTATTATTACATAAATATAACGTCACAGGCAGTTTTTATTATTAGTTAAATGCTATAGAACTACAGAACAGAAAACAAAAGCTTTACTTTTTGGCACAAAAAGAAATTATAAAATATCTTTAAAATATTTCTTATATCTTGTATTTATAAAAATTTATAAAATTAAAATAACATATCTTAGAGATTCAAATAAAAATGCATCTTTCTACCAAAGAGCGCACGAAAAGGTATACATAGCAATATCAACGTTTTTAATATTTCAAAAGAACAACAAAAAATAAAAATCTTACTTTTGGCATAAAAAAAATTATATCTTTCAAATATTTTTTATATCTTGTATCTATAAAATAACATATCTTAGAGATTCAAATAAAAATTTATCCTCCCAACAAAGGGCACACAAAAAGGTATTGTAATTAACGTTTTAAATATTTCAAAATAAAAAACTAACAAAAAATAGAAAAAAATAGAAAAAATGAGATATCTCATATTAGGAACATTCCAGTATCTCATATTAGGAACTACATAACTCATATATGTGATAAAATTGTGCGTAAGATATCAAAAGTAACGATCAAACACCAAGATATAATTGTTGCATTTGACGTTAATAACATGATAAAATTGAATACCAAGTTATTGCTATTAAATTATGTTGTTTACATCTCTTTTAAGTAGCACGTTCAAGAATTTTCCTTAGCGTCATTAACAAAATCGCCATAGCTACACTTGTCTGTGTACACGTGCGCTACGCTGCTGTCATTTACGTATTCACGGTTATCTATTATCAACATAAAAGTAATATTTATAAAGAAAAGTGGTCGCGTTTATAAAATATGTAATTGGAGATCTCATTTTAAGAACCTCTCTCATATTAAACTATTTTACCTTAATAAAAAAGTTGATGCTTGTATTATAATAATTTTTTTCCAGTTTTCACACTCTTGTAATTTTTTTTACATCCTCATAAAATATATCTACTTGATATTTTATAATTTATAATTATGGCACAATTTTGTTTTATTTAGACATAAATCAGAATTCCGCGTAATATATATATATATATATTGTTTAATCGCAAACAATAATGCTGTAGTCCTCCTCTGTAGTCCATCCGTGATGCAAAGTTATCCGCTTGTAGTTAAACAGTAAAGTTTAAGTACGTGCTCTGAAAATATCTGGAGATAACATCTTGTTTATGCAAGATGCGCCACGTCCAACAGCGAGTTATAATATTTGCTGTATCACCTTATCCAGTAAGGGATTAAACGTGATATCATTAACAAAATTGCATTTAGATAAATTGCATTATATTTCTATGCGCTTGCAAATTTTTATGGCTTGCATTACCATAAAGTTATTAAAGTATTTACGTGCGAGAGAATTTTTAGATATAAATAAAATATAATTATGAGAGAGAAAAGAAAAAGAATATAATACATTCATGTTTATATTCTTTATGTAATAAAAAAGTTTTTCTCAAATTTATCTGCAAAAAATTTTTACCAAACAAAAAAGTTAAAAATATTGCATAGCATTTATCGCAAGCTATACAAATTTTTTCAATACTCGTTTTTTGGCGATTTGCAGAATCAAATAATTTGTCGTGACAATGGATGCAATTGCATTATCCAATTGGTTAAAGCCATTTCTTTTTAAAAACAGAGTTCTAGGGATCTATTATTCACGCGAAATAGACATGGAACGAACGTAAATGGCATTCGATATATGAAGTTTCCAGTACCACGTCTCTCTTGTGATATAAAGTCCATTGTTTTAAAATGCAATATATATTGAATATAAACGAGAGAGAAAAAGATTTTAAAGCTTAGATTTTCTTCTTTTTTTTTACTTGAAAATAAAATTTTATTTTTTATAAAATTCACATCTTTACTTATCGTCATGCTATTATTTTCAAAGTAATTTTTTGTTCAATCATATTTTTCTGCATATATGTATATTAATGTTTACATATATTTATACCATATTTTTAAGATTTTTCAAAATGATATGAGAAAAACATACGCATATAAACATATTTATCTCATCCTTATTTTAATAACAATCTTTAAAAATAAAATTATTAACACTAAATTATTTAAATTATTTTAAATCTTTCATTTTAATTAAAAATATTAAAAATTAAATACACACACACACATGCACACATGTTTTTCTTCTCATAAAAAAATATAAAATTTTAAGTTTTATTATAATACCTTTTTTCTAAAATTTAAATATTTATTATTATCTTTCATAATAGTTCTTTTTCACATAATACTGGTTAAAACATTCTTCATAAACAGGATGAAGTTTTCGAGGGCACGTTAAACGTGAATTCTCCTTGACAGACAATTCACATCTCATGAAAGAATTTAGCGTTAAAATTAATGCAGATGAGTGTGTAAGTGAAATATCTCGATCAATCGTAGACACGGGAAACGTTAGAAGAGCAGATACGTTGCTAATAGGAATTGTGAATAGCCGCATGCGGTACGTCGTTGACAATGACGTTGACGGGTGGAACAATAACGTCAGGCACGTTGTCGATTGCATTTGCGAGGGCACGCAACGAACGGCAGACAAAAGCTCTCATTCCCTGTCGCACGCGGAGACAACTACCCTATACTGTTAACTCATTAACGACGCGCGTCTTTGCCGAAACAAAGACCCTCCTCGTCTCTTTGTCTGTCTTATGATAATACATTATACCTGTCATAATTACAAGAGAACAGCTATTCGTGAAAAATATAGCTGTCATTATCGCCTTTCGGGTATATTACGTTGTAAACGTGTATTATATTTCGCACCTCGTAAGACGCTAAAGAGAACTTCGTCATTATATTCGCGCAACCGACGTCTGTATCCATGTGTGTGTCTGTGGATTGTAATATTATCAAAATTGTGTGGAAATGTGGCGTGATATTCAAATGCATACCTTAACTGAATAGAACACTGTATGCAAATTAATTTGAAACTTGCACAGTTACTGTTAAATTCCCTTTGCAGTTGCATGCGTGAAGCAAAAGTTGCGACGTATAAATGCAAGCGAAGCTTCGCAGCTTCGATAATAATAATAAGAATTATAATTACCGAAGCCTTTGATGAAATAGTAGCCGGAGTGCGGAATAAATGCTTTGATGTATAAAGAGAAATGCTCCGGCTAATTAAATTCATTTGAAGTTTAGAATTATATAAACCCGCTTTTTGAATTCAGTTAATTAACGTGTCTGATGTTATCGGGACGATATTCAAGTTTAATGTTTTCATATTCGCGAACGATTAATAGACACAAGCACATAATACAGATAATACTCTTCCCCTTTCGACAAATATGCAATCCATGCAGAAATTTAAATGGAAGACCTTTGTTGATGCGCAATATTAGCATATTTTAATAGATGTAAATTCTACGATATGATAATAAAAAAAAATCGCTTTTAGCTTTTAAATTACGTATATTTATAAATAAAATATATAAGTATTTTATTTCCATTTTCTGAAATAGGTTCCTCTACCGTCTCCTGCTGCTGTAAGCTAAATATCGACGTGCTTGTGCAGATGCAAAACGTACAGCATCGTAACTCGAAGCAATAAAGTGTTCACTAATTTTGCTAATTAGAACGGTTACTGTTTCAATAACTAACTTCTTATTAAACATGAAGTAACAGTAAAATTGCTCTTGGCAAGAGATGCTTCCCTGATAAATGCTAATTAGACTCGTAAAAGCAGAAGAATATTATGCAACATACATATTCTTTCTGAATTCTATTTATTAGACAATATATAATTTGTAACAAAATTCGAGAGAGAATTCTATTTCTAATTTAAGGGAAAGTACGTATATTACACAATATTTTTAGATTATTCTAAAATATATAATAAATGCTCAGTATAAAATTATAAGACTGTTTTGAATTTTATCATAAATTATTTAAGGAGATCGTTCAAAGCGTATTTTGTATACAGTAATATTTATACGTGTAATGGAAAACAGAAGAGTTCTGGACGTAAAAAGGAGTCAGACAGGGATGTCCTATGAGCCCAATATTATTCAATGTGTATATAATGGATTTGGAAGAAGAGTTAAAGAAGGAACAGACAGGAGGGATAGTAATAGGAAAAAAAAAGATATGGTTAATCTCATATACAGATGATATAGTTTTAGTAGCGACAAGAGAACAAGGGAATGATAAAAAGGTTTAAAGAATACTTAGAAAGGAAAGGATTGCTTTTGAATCCAGAGAAATGTAAAGTGATGGTGTTCGAGAGAGGGAGGGGATGCACAAAGAAAAGAGAATAGAAGTGGGCAGAAAAAAAGATGAAGGAGGTGAAGGAAATAAGTTATTTAGGATATATTATGCAAAAAAATGGAAGAACTGAAAAACACATAAATGAAAGGATAAGAAGAGCAACAATTGCAATGAAGCAGACGTGGAGCATAGGAGAGAGATTGTTCAGAAATTACTACAGGAGAAGAATGAAATGATGTTTAAAGAAAAACGAAGAAATGGATAGTAGTAGAATATATAAAAGAAATAGACAAGAAGAGGATTGGAAGTGAGGAGAGTAAATGAGAAAAGAAGAGAAGAGAAGTAATAGAAAAAGACGGAGGGAGAAGAAACAAGGGAAATAGTAAAAGAGTTAATGGAAAGATAAAGAAGAAAGAAGAAAGAAGATAGAGAAATCCAAGTATAACAATACATACAGAGAGATAACAATAGAAGAAGCTCCGGGATATCTCCAAAGAAGAAAGAAAAAGAAGGATAAAATGAGAATAGCAAGATATAGATGCGAGAACGAGACGAGAGGGTAACAATATTGGAGAGAGGAAGATGAAAGAGTGTGCAGAGTATGTGGAGAAGAGGAAGAAAATTATAAGCATATAATAGGTAAATGCGAGGAAACGAAAGATGAAATAACATTGAAGGACTTTCTGAGTGGAGACAAAAAAGAATAGATAAAATTAGAGAAGAGAAAAGAAGAAAGGAAGAAGATGAAAAGAAATGAAAAAAAAATGCTTTAGAGAATATCAAGGAAGAAGATCAAGGAAAAGCAGTACAAGAAGAGTTAAAAAGAGAAAAGGGGAAAGAGAGAAAAAAGGAACTGTACAAAAATATGTGATAGTTGATTTTAGTCGAAATACAATTAGAAAAATTCGTGACTCAAAGGGTTAAGGGGAATTTTGACGACTTTCTCACCGGCTTATATATAGACCAATAAAACAGATAATTTCGTATTCAACAACTCACAAACTATAAGAAAATATATGTAACTTACGTTACACCTTCTGGGCAAAAATCAGCATATTTTACGCACCCTCCTTTTCCCTTTCTAAAACCTACACTTGATTTGCTCGTTAATTTCTTGCATAATAATTATGTAAATTTCAATGATATTTCGTCAGATGATATTCATTGGATAATCGCATGAATTTGACGAAGCTCACGTCACGATCAAACGATGACAGTTCGAATGCAATTTCTCGGCGGGCGAAGAGACCGCGAGACTTGCAATTCACCGACCGCGCCATTGAATTCGCACACCACGAAGCTTTTCAGGAACAATGTCGCCGTCGTTAATTAATAAACCGCGAGCGAATTTTATCACGGACTAATTTGCGGACGCGTCAAAGCGCGACGAGTACAACGACGGGTATAGACATCTACTGCATTTGTGTGCAGTCGGCTGTCGTTGCAAAACGCTCGCGGAAAACATCCATCCTCGGTTCATGAATACCAGTCCGTTCAGTTGACGAGAATCCGTTTTAATTGTGGGAAACAAAGGATCGCTCGAGCATACACAAGAGCGTGTACATGACGAGGTAACGAAGCTAACTTGTTGATCTCACTTAAGCGGGCAGCTTTATTAAGAAAGCCGTCTAAGGAATAATCGTGCTGCGTATCTGTCACCCCTGTTTCAGGAACCGAGGCGCCGTGTTGTTAACGCGAAAGGAGTTCGAATTCGGGTGCATGTCCGCCGAAACTTGAATTTCACAATCGCGACCGATTCGGAGAGGATTTCGAATTCTAGAATTCAGAACCGAGATTCCAAAGGCGCCTGTGTTTGTCGAATTTCAGAGATAGTTTCGAGCAAGGTCGGAATTAGTTCGCGAGAAGCCCGTAAAAAACTCTGTGTGTGTATGAACAGAGAAAAATAAATTAGGCATTTTTATTTTCAAAATATCGATCTAGAAACTACCTAGAAACGCGATTTCTCTTTAAAATAAACGATTGGGCGCAATCGTGTGCCGATATTTTTATCTACTGAAATTTTCAGAAATGTAAAAAGAAATTTACAACCTGAAAAGGGGATCTTTTTCGTCATACATCAATTATTTCATTCGTGCAAAAATTTTAAAGATATTTTGCAGCAAACTTAGAAATTTTGTATTTTTAATCGTATAACAGGTTTAGTTATACGATGGATACAAGGTGTCCGGCAAAATTGGTGAAAAAAGCTGTTAATGGCAGATTCTTGAGATCATTTGGAGACGATTTTTCCTGAATGAAAATGTCGAGGCATCAATAATTTCCGAGTTATAAGCGATTAAAAAAAGGTGCTTTTTGCAAACTAAACTTTTTGAAGTTGAAAAATTACCAAAACTACATTCTTCAATTAATTTCAGATAGAGTTTACTCTAATAGAATTTTAATTCAAAGATGCTTAATTACAAAGATATATAATAATAAAAATTGGAAACTTGCAAAAAATGATGACGTTTGCTCGATATTTTCGCTGGGGAAAAATCGATTCCAAATGATCTCAAGAATCTGTCATTAACAGGTTTTTCATCAATTACCGAACACTTTGTAATTACAATTGTCTTTTTTTCATATTATTATTTTATAAACAAAAGGACTAAAATTGTTTTTCCAAAATCTAGTTTTTCACTAGCTTTTCAACTGAAGTCTGGTTCACAATTAAGGTATCCACAAAACCTTCGATTGTAGGGATTAAAAATCGAGAACTCAGCCTCTCACAATAATCTTTTTATCCCGAAGAAAAACACTTTTGGCGTTGTTTAAAGAAGCGTTCGGCTTGAAAGGACACGGAGATTACGTTAGAGCGCTTGATTACATCTTCCGCTTTATTCTTTGCTTAGATCAGATACTAGTAAATTTTAGAGAGAAAAGATCAGGGAAAAAATCTTGCGGTACGATATCGGGCATTTTAATTTGATTAAAAGCAAGTAATAACATTTGCATGCAAAGTATCACTATTTCTCATTTGCATTATATTTGATAAAGAAAAAATATATCACAAATTCTTGCATTATATTTTATGATAAAAATACAAAAATATTATTATTCCTTTAATTAAATAATACATTTTAGTATATATATATATATATATATATATATAATACAAAAATATTATTATTCCTTTAATTAAATAATACATTTTAGTACATATATATATATATTATTTAATTAAAGGAATAATAATATTTTTGTATTTTTACTAATATACGTATATGTATATTTTGTATATATATGTATATGTATATATATTTTGTATTTTTAGTAATATACATATATGTATACATATTAATACATATGATAATTATGCATACATACATATTAATGTTATCATACAATACAATTTTGCACAATAATGGGCATACGTAAATACGTGCGTGCAATAACAATTATATTTTTGTAACCTATTGTGAAAAACAGTCATTATAATTTCCGCTGGTATTGTGCTCCCTCGATTCAGGGCGGACTTATTCAGAGCAAACGTTAATTACACAATAAAGCGATACTGTAATCAGCTGAAAATTGCTTTCCAGCTTGGCCGAGCGCGAATCGCAAAGGAGAAAATGTTCGGCGGTTAGACGAAGTTGAAGAGAGATGCACCTAAAGCAGCCTGCTTTCGTCTCTACGAGGTATACATATAATACGATACATCTCCTCTACGTCGTATATGAGAGAATGTGATGATGTGTGACAAAACCCCTTCCTTCCGACCCTTCTTCCACACGGTAGAACCTCACTTCCATCGGTGTGCTGCTAACAAGCAAATCCTTTGATCGATGCTGACGGTCGCGCAGGGCCGCAAACTTCGTCGTAGAAAGCTCAAAGAAAGCTTTTTGGTAGCGACGGAAAGCACTGGGGAGTCAGAAGTCGTATCCAGAAATTCGAAGAAATCAAGAAGCTCCTACAGCTCCTCCCTGATTTATGTCTCCTGTGTGTATAATGGCATCAGTCATTTGAGGAAACGACGACAAAAAGTAATCCGCTGATTCTTAAATACATTTACATTTACATTGCTCTTAGACGGACATGAATAGCAAATAGTCACGAGCAATAAATAAAAGTCAGATTGTAGGAATGATAAATCAGACATATCATTAAAAAAAAGTAAGCATTTATCATTTTTTCCTCGCATAAAAATATTTAAAAAACAAAATTTATATGGGTGTTTGTTCCGTTATATCTTTTGCTGTGAAAGCTAAAATATATCTTTTTTTCAATTACATATATTTAATTTTATATCTCAATGTACTACTAATTTAGCAGAATATTAAAAAAACAAATCTAAGAGAATTATTATTACATATAAATTATTATACTTTTATTTTTATTATGCTTTAATTATTTTTTTAATATATGCACTTTACATATATTTTTTTACATTTGCAATTGCAAAAAAACTGGTCACAAAAAATTGACGAAGTAATATGTATATGTATAACTTTCCTCGTAATATATAAAACAATGAATTTTTTCTTTTCCAAATTAACTGTCATTGATAAAAGATCTTCATGTTGGAATAATTTAACGGAATAATTTAAACAGAGTGGAAAAAAGCCGATTTGTAAAAGGCCTTCTATCGCTTGCTCTATTTGTCATTCCGTGACTTCCGCTCGTTTCCTCAAAATGGAACTCAACGTGCGCGCGACGAATATTCGATGAATATCATTGTCAGTGAAACCGGATTTTTAAAAAATTATATGTAAATGCAGTTATTGACACTCACATATTTCTATGCATAAAATAATGTAACTAAATAATTCTATAGTGTTATATGTGATGTAATATTTTATACGCAATATTTTGCACGTCAAAATATCAAAAGGAAAAAATAAATTTATTGCTAAAATGAGATTTATTAGCCCATAATTTATGAAGACTTAAAGAACAAGTTTATTATTTAATTTCTTAGAAAAATTGATTAATTGTCATAAATAACACAAACAATTCATAAAGTATTTTAATAATTAATCTTGAAGTAGATGAGTGAAAGAACCGTATATTACATACATTTGCGAAATGCAGGATGCTTATAAAAAAACTCCGAGCTTTTAAAAATTCATATTTAATTCAGTATATTTAAGTGAGATATATTCATTCTATTTTTTCGTGTTTAGTAGCTCAAAAAGTTTTTACGTACACATATATGAAAGCAAATTTTTCGCGGTCATAAATGACATTTGCACACAAATTTGAGTGAAAATGGCGCATTAATTGAACGATGTTGAGAACGAAACGATTAATTTTTTTTTCCAATAAAATGATGCTCCATCCGATTACAGATTAATTGTGTTCGTGCAGCATTAGATTTCTAAACAAGTGGATTGTAAGAGGAGAGCCAATCGTGTATGTGGTCGCCGTAAAGTTTGAATATATCACCTCTTAATATTTTTATGTAAAGATGTTAAGAACTTGAATATATCTCCCTTACTAAATTAAATATGAATTTTTAAAACCCTGGAGATCTCTTATAAACATCCTGTATAACAAGGTATACAACGAAAAAAGGTTCTGGAAAAAGCTAAGGGCAAAAAACAAATTAGATGAAATATATAATATTAAAAAGGTAGAAGTAGGTAGGGTAAGGGAAAATGTTGCTACGCGTTTCTGTTAGTCCATATCTTTGAAATCTTTGCCTGCAGTAAAGTGGGAGATTTACGTTTTCAGGTGACAAATCGAGAAGAAAAGACGTAAAGATGCCGGTCGGTGGACGAGTCGCTGGTAAAGTCGGGATATACAGCTCCCACTACAATGGTAATGTGGATGTGGATATCGTTCTATTAGGTATATATGATGGCCATGTCGGCACCAAAGCAATTTTTGATGTTAAAGGTGACATTCTGCGCACGTAAATATGTCATGTGTATATATCAATGTAAATGAAGTACAGAAATTGCTTCGGTATAATTGTGGTGCGAAATAAACCATTATTGGCAATCGGTGGCGTAATTTTGTTAACAAATAGTTGAGAGGACTTTTCTTTTTACGTAATATTATTTTTATATATCGTATGTGATATATAAAAACATTGTCATATTTCAATAAAAATTATTTGATATCTCGTGACATATATGTATACATATATGTATATTGCAAAAATAAGTTTAATTTCAAATATCGATATCTTTTTTTTTTTCTGAATTGACGTGAATCGAAGTCCTTTCGAGAAAAAAAAAGAAAATGTGTATATTAATGTTGTTCTTTTTCATGTTTTTCTATAACGTATTAAAATTATTTTATTATATAACATATGATTGGACTGCTTGCAAAATTACTAATTGTTATTTGAAATGTTGCCATTTATAATTTTTTTCAAAGCTTGGCTGCGTTAATTCTCAATGTGCTTTGATTTTACGCAAAATATATTTCCATAATGTATAAAATTTTTCTACACGAGATATATTTCATATGTTACATAAAATAAAGTCATTATTTACATTATACATATATGACAAATTTAATATTTTATATTTTTATTCTTTTTCCAAAGATATGAAACACTCAAATAAACCGAATTGATACAAGAAAATTAATTTTCTATAAGCTTGCATACACAATACTAATATTATTACGCCACTATAACGTCAAACAACTGCACAAGACAACTAGTATTGCATGAAGCGAATCCCAATGTAGATACTTAAGTATAAGACTCACTTTTGGCAGCGAGCGTATAAAATTATCAGTGAAATCAATAATATGATCTGAATTGCGCTAATGTTTACCGGATCCAGTAGAGAAATTACAAATAGGTTGATCCTGGGCCAACTGGCAGTAATGTTGCCCTCTTTCTCTCTTTCACTCATAATTTACAAATAAAATTTTCTATTACACCTTGATTTTTAGCATTTACTTAACGATTGGATTTTCTCCAAGTATTTGCTTCGAATTCTATTTCGACATGACTCATCGAAGTCTTTGTGGAGATGCAAAACATTTAAGCGCGCAAATTGCTTTTGGATGACTTTTATATTTATAAAATTTAAATCATTTAACAAAATATAATCAAATGTGACATTTTTCGTTTTATGGAATTTGATAAAAAATGCAGAATAATTTTATCGAAAAACAATTTTACGCCAGCAGTATTTATCAAGTTTAAGATGAACTTGTATTATATATAGGAAGATCTCTCTTTCTCTTGCGATCAGATTGAAGAAGCTTACGCCATGCTTCCTAACTCTTCCTAAATCGATCTTCCACAAGCTCCTATCTGAATATCTTTTTCAAACAATCTTCCACAAGTTCATTTTAAAACGAGATACACTTGTTATGACAAACGGAAAACTAGGTTTCATAGAGCGACAAGTTATAAAGATAACTTGGGAACGGGGCAACTTAAATACAGCATGAATTATGAAAATGGAACAATATCTGGAGTCTAAATATAAAATCTCTGCAAATCATGTATTTTCTTGCATGTTAATTAAGCTTTCAAGCTTTCTTTTTTTTTAAGTCACAATTCTGTATTATAGTAAAAATATAATTATAAAAGCATTATCACTTTAATTGTAAAGTTTCCAATGTAATGTTTTTTTTTCATAATAATAAAATTCCTAAAATTCATTTTTTTACAAATGCCACAAAAGTTTACACTTATACATAATAAAACAAAAAGACTTATCTAAAAATTCTAGTCGTTGAAAAAAAATACCATTTAAATCATATTAGAATATACGTAAAAAAAAATATAGTACAATTGCGAGATAAATTCAGTGTTGTATATATGGTTTTAGGAAAAGGCTATAGTGGCATAAATGAGGAGATCATCTGGATCAGCATAGGTATGGGGATCACCATAGCGATCCTGATCACCATAGCGCTGTGCTACATCGCTCGCGAAAAGTGTCGCAAACGGCACGAGGGATACTACACATCCTGACGTATGTTCCCGCCGCCTTCGTGGGCATCCTGGTCATTTAGTCCGACGACACCGGGAATACTATTCAGTCCAACCTCGTCGAGAGGCAAGCCACGGGCTTACTACATCACCGTCTGAATTCTTGCGTACTCTGTTACGGAGGGAAAGCCTCTGCAAGTCATACGAAAGTCATAGAATATATGCCGCGAATAAGAAAATGGATGCAAAGTATATCCTACATTAACATAAATTCAATATGAAAACAGGTTTACACGTGCATCAAAATTGAAAATTGTTGACCATATCATCTCTTCAAAAAGAAAAGTCAATTCAAAAAAAAAGATAATTTTTTTTAAGTCAAAATAATCGAGATTAGATCGAATCAGAATTACAAAATGTACCGGAGAAAGAATATATTTCGCGCGCGTTAGAACGAGATATATACTTATTTGTAAAAGAATATCGATTTTTCTTCGAACGTAAAGTTTTATCACTCTGTTTTTATCCTTTTTCTGGAATACAACCATGGACAAAATTATTAGAAACTTAAAAATTTTTCTTAGTATGTAAATACTGGGAAGATAAAAAACTATCAATAGCACGTTACAGCTAAAACTTTAAGCTTCAAAATGCTTCTTTAATTCTTTGTCTGCGATGATGATTCGCCAAGTATCGACTACATTTCTGAAAAAATGCAGGTTTAGTTTAAAAGTTATGTAACTCGGCCAAAAAAGACGTAGAAAAATTTACAGAGAAAGTATTTTATAGGTAAAATGTAGCTTATAGAACTTTATTTAAACTTTTCGAAAGAAATTTTTTTATCAAGCTGCAAAGTGTTAAAAACATGTAATTGTAAGAAACAAAACAATGTGTTCTTTTTTTTAAAACACAGCACAAGGAAGATAAAAAGTTTTAAAACCTACCGATAGTTAAAGTTTCTATCGGTATTTGTTTTTTCTTTTTTTTTTGGTCGAGTTACATGACTTTGAAACAAAACTTGTATTTTCAAAAATGTTGCCGATACTCTGCAGAAAAGTCACCATTAAAAAAAAACTTGAAGCTTTAGCTTTAAAGTATTATCGATGGTTTAAAAAAATTCTTTTCATCCTTTTAATATTTACGTAAAGAAATAAAAAAAATTTAAGGTTGTCTAATAATTTTGACCATGGCTGTACATTCGATATCTCGTTCGCGCAATGCATGCTTATCTGATATCGCGCGTTATAAGATTGCAACCTGATATTTTTCTCAGAGGATATCGAACCATTACGTATCCTGACGAGAAGTAAAGAGATTTTCGAGAAAGGAGGAAATTGTCTCAAAGACTTAAAAGTTTAACGAAAACTTACAGAGAGACTAACAGAGATCTGTAACACATAATAGCGAGACTATTCGAGAAAAACACCGTAAGTAGTAGTACTCTGATGTTCAATAAATTGTGATTTCTTCTAAACGTGTCCGAGCTTTGTATTTATATAGTAGCGTGGTGTATGTGTAAGCGTGTAACTATTATTCTCACTCGTAAATGTATGTATCCTCGAAGAAGTATCCCAACGGTATTAAAACAATGTTTCTAAAAGAAGACACAACAGGTTGTTAGCTAATTCAAGCGCACAGTACAGTTAAAGGACAATTATGTGTTTGGCAGTTTAACTGCCGAGACAAATAAACACGTTCTCAAAACAATTGACATTTACGAAAATATATATACGTAATTTAAATGTCGAACAAAAAGAAAAATTGATTTTAATATACATTTAATATATTTCTTCTGTGAAAGTCTATGAAAAGATCTCATTTTTTGTACAAATTCCTAATTGGCGCCCGCGAGAATTAGAATAATTAGAATATAGAAATACAATAAAATGAGATAAAAATAAATTTAATGACAATAGAATTACACAATCCTCAATTTTGCAGATCATTATTGCAGTTTTAGAAAATATATTTTCAATTCTTATAATAGTTTTATTCATTCCTTTTTCGAGTATTTTTACCATAAGCATGATTTATTAATATTTCTCGAAAAACCTATAAAAATACAACACAATTTCAATATCATATTTTTCATATGAATTGAATAAACTAATTGTTAATAATTAATATACAATATATTTTATGCAATATTTGAAATATTTAATGCCTTTTAAGCAATTGGGTTATATAGTTTATATACTAGGCAAAAAAATTAAAGAGTCACTTTCTTTCATATGAAAAAAAATAATTTTCAAGTAGTTGCAACTTCCTTAAAAATAATAAGATCAATAAAAAAGCGTTTCAAAGCTCAAAGATTCTAGTTTTAGAATCTTCAAATTCAATTCTTTTTATTTGTTACAAAATTACATTGTAAGAAAGCGATGTTCATCGATTGAACAAATTTTTCAAAAGTTTGTCCAAGAATAACCGAATTAAAAAAATCCTAGCACGATTTCATTAATTGCATGTTAAAGAGCAGAATTTCAGCTTTAATTTCTTTTTTTTAACGAATGTTTTATGCTTTCTTTTCGCCGAGATATTCGTTACTAAAGCAAAATCGAGCTATTGACTTTGAACGCTTGTAACTAGTAAAAAAACTATCGTACAATTTCCAATTATTATTCCGATTATTGCTAAGGAAGTTGTAACTACTTGAAAATTGGCCTTTTTTATATGAAATAAAGTGACCCTTTAATTTTTTTGCGTAGTGTATATATAATTTCGAATATGAATCGTCCGAAATGTCATTTTCGTTATTTATTCAGTACTTTAGTTCGGGACAAATAAAGTCTCATCAAAACGCTCCCAAGCAGAAAATTCTCCCTTCGAATGAAAGTAGTGATTTACGACTATTACGTACCACGAGCGTTCACGAATCGCACAATTTGATCCTTTAGCATGCCATAAATTGCAAAAGCTTTACGTCTATTCGAAAAAAAGATAACAGTGATCGAAAAATCTTTTTTTTCTTCATAGCTATAAATATGAGCTTTACGTTACTTACTTTTCAAAGTGCAAAAATTTTTAATTTAATATTAAGGTGGATAATTTTTTTTATCAATCATTTTTTATCAATCATTTATTATAATTAACTTTATTATTTGTGTTTTCGCGCTTCAACACGTTACGATATAAATGGATAAAGTTTCAATCTTGCGTTCTTTTACTTTTTATCTTTACTTGAGAAAACTTGAGAAAATCGCTTAACCCCTTCAGAAATCGTTCTCTTGTTCGCTTTCCTGCTTCAATCGATACTTCGATGGCACTTCGTATTATTGGGCCTCTTGCAACTGACGATTCTTTCTGGCATTTTTGTGAAACGTTTTCTATAAAATCCTATTTACAGTAAACTCTGAATCAATTTAAACCATGCCTTTCATACAATTTTATCCAAAAGGAGATGAAATTATGAAATATTAAAGGTGGAAAAAGAAATATTTTATTTAATTATTTAATAAAAAAAAATTAATGAGATTTAACACACGTATACAGATTGTGATCTGCAAATGCTATCTTTTAAATCGATGTTGAAATAAAATTGTAAAGTGCACATAAATAATGATTCTCGTTTCTTCTGTAAAATTTTATAAAAACAATGCAATATTAATGTAATATTAAAGAAAATAATTTTCGACAACAAATTTTTTAAGTTGCAAGTTGAGATGGTTAACGTGAAAACGTAAAGTTTTATGGAAACTTTAAAAATAGGCGTCGAGAATTAAAAGCAACTTTAAGCACGTAATTTTTACTTCAGATGATTTTTTTTTGCACAAACGCCGGATACGTTCAAATGACTTTCTTTATAAAATAGATGTATACTCTCACTAGATATAACTTTTAGATTTCATCAACACATCCGTAATTAATGGAGTACTTTAGCTACGTAATCTCGAGACTTATTCAGTATAACGTGTAAGAATTCTGACCAAACTCTAGAATATACTTCTGAATTAAGATTATACGAGTCTTGCTCTGAAGGTATCGATCTCTAGAGAAACTATTATGTGTAGAGCAATGGGTATTTATTGTTAGAGCAGAAAATTCCCGAAGTCTTGTTCTTCAAAGATGAAATTTTATAAAGATATTTGTTAACAGCTAACAGTTTACGACAAATGATAGGGTAAACTAGGGTACGATGGCCATACGGAAAAGATGGCCATAGGCTGTAATTTTTTCAATAATCGCTACATAGTGCGTTTTTTTAGTGATTATCAAAGATAATCGATAGTAGTTTATGTGCATACATTATTCGAAATAACGATAGTGTGAATCTTATATCATATTTTTACTTTTGACTACCTGCAAAGTTTTTTATTTGTCCACTAAAAACTGTTATAACATCGAATAAATTACAGTTAAGCTATCGTAATCGACATTAGACATATTATAAAGATATGTAAATTGTTATATGACTTATAATTTTTATTTTCGTTTTCACTATTTTTTTATAAATATTATGACCATCTTTCCGTCGCTATGGTCATCTTTTCCTTAAAAGTTGGGTAAGATGGCCAATGCTTATGTTGTAGGTACTAATTTGATAATATAAAATTTCTCCCGGTAAAAAATTTCTCATATATAATTATATATAACAATATAAAAGTATATAGAAATATATAAAATTCTGTATAAGTTATGTATAGTTATGTATAGTATGCATAATTTTGTATTATCGTTGACTGACATTTAGCCAACATTAATATAAAATTATATATAATTATACAACAAGTCATATATTATTATACATAATTATACATAACTTTTATAAAATTTTATATATTTCTATATAATTTTATATGGTCATATATCATATATGATTATACATAACAAATTTTTTACCGGGCTTTTAAATATTTTCCTGTTAATTTCGATAATATTACGTAATTTAAGCTTCAGTGAAGATAATATGCCAAACACTATTAAAAAACAACAAAAATAAAAGTATGTTTTTGACATTTTAAAAAACCATGGCCATCTTACCCGAGTTTACCCTAATTGTCTGCTCTTCCCACAAAAATTAATTTTAGATTAATTAATTTATATAGTTGTAAAAATGGTTCTCACATATAAATATATAACAATGCAGTTTCGGGAAATTCTATATTAGAGTTATATATATTGTTGTGACGTGAATAACAAATGTTTTATAGATAACGCGTTAGAAGGCTCTGATGAATGCGAAACAGCCGGTTGTTACCAACAACGAAATGATAAAAATGGACATAAATTCAATATACTATCTCTGTCTTATTTGTAAAAATATATGATGATCAATGCACGGCTTGTTCACCTTCATATATAAAAAAGTAATTATTGACACACTCGTTTTCTCCAATATTTTCGTCTGATATTTACAGCTGATGTAAATATCATTATAATGTAAATTTTTATTTAAAATTATTCTCTTGTTGAATTATATTATAATTATACATTTTAATCCAAAATAAATTAAAAGAAAAATTTATGTTAATTCATCAAGAGTAACTTATTAAGAATATTTTAACTCTTCATTATTGTATATCTTAAATGTAATTAAAAATTTGCATTTATATAGTCATTGTAATATTGTATTATGTAAATGTGTGAATAACAAATAGTTTCTGTAATTTGATTTTAATCAATCCGGATAATGAAGAGGCTCGATCGTAGCGGAATTATTAATTAATTCGAGTGTGGATTGGAGAGGCTTGACACGATCGGTGATCTCGGATATGAATGTTAACCCCGCGCATGAAGTCCACTCTCGTGGACTTTAGATACATATGTATTTTATAATTGTCGGAAAAAAAGAGAGAGGGAACTCCACATATTTGCAAAGCGCATAGCGCTTATTGTTGCAGATTTTAAATATAGTATTATTGTATTTGACACGCGCACGGCACTTGTGCACGATTGTATACACTTGATGATAGTTTAGGGCTGCTATATCGAGTCATGAGGCGACCGGACAAGGAAGACCAGCCCCCCCGGGGGGGAGGGAGTCAATAGATATTACATCGTGTCAAGATAAAAACAAAAATTTATCCTTTATCTTTTTCTCAATATAATATAAACATATATATATATTCTTTACTTCTTTTTCTCAATATGAACATAAATATACTCTTCTTAACATAAAAATGTATTCTTAACATTTCGAATATTTATATGAGAAATACAAAAAAACGAGCTTGTCGATATCTGAAATTGATTGATATTATTCAGAAACAAATCGGTACATGTCGTAAAAAGTTACAATGAGATATAATTTAATAGTTTAGCGGGTTGACATTTAGTGACTTGACCGGGACTTGTTCTTTAAACCGGGACATGTCCAGGTGTGACGGGACGTATGGCAGCCCTATGATAGTTGGTATATTTCTATCGAAAGTGGACGAGATACTACGCCGTGCGATACTACATTTACAAATGACCAACTTGATAGATCGCTGTATGTATCAATGACGTGTACTATTTCTTCATTTGTGCGTTTGTAACGAATAAACTGTTATATCGTACCGAATTTTTCTATCAATCACGCTTCCTTCATAATTGATTAAGCTGAAAAAATAAATGTACATGGGATAGCAAAAGTGCTTTATAAAAATTAATTAAAACAAAATCATCAGTCATCATCGAGAAATTAAATAATTTTGTATACCAAGGACATAATCGAGATTACAGAAAACTGTATTCAAGTTGATTAATTTCTAATTAGAGAAATTTTCAAGGGAGAATTTATCAAATGAGTACACTTTATATGAGTCTGGGAAATGGAATAAGTGATGAAGAAGATACATAAAATGAAAAGATTTTAAATCAGTATGATATACAACTTTGTACATTTATTTTGTAAATCATTATTTCCAAATAATAATAATAATAATAATAATCAATCATATTAATAATTATAATATTTTGTGATGCCATAACACCTGACAATTGACCATGCCTATCTAACAATAAGTAATGTACAACGCTTAATAACGAATAAGAGATTAGTACCAATTCTCATACACTTAACTATCGCAGGAACTCTCGTGGCGAGTGATAAAAAAAGTGTGTTGTGTGCGAGCTGCCTTTAATAATTAGCTTTTATTTAGCCCCTATCGTTTCGTGCCCTTATTCCATTATTCTATTGACTGTAGCTCTCGTCTTCTGTCTTATGACAGAACAGAAACTATATGAAAAACGCATTAAGCTTCTCTGTGTCTGTATGTTGAACGCACATATTAACATTGTTATATACGTGTATTACACGATCGGACTTTATATGGATACCAAATTACCTGGATAATGCGCTGATTTCTCTGTCGGTTCATATTCGTCAAGAGAAATGCGGCAAGATGTGAATAAATACATTAAAAAATTATATTAATTAAATTTAATTAAATGTCAAGATAATATCTTTTATATATGTGTATATATGTATATGTATATCTCGCACAAATATAAAAAAAAAAAAAAAAAAAAAAGCTAATACATCATAGTATATTTGGAATTATCGTCGATAGAAAAGTATTTCACATTCTTATAAATTAGATAATAAAATATTTATATAGATATATTTTAAGATATATTTGAATATATATAAACAGCACATGCATATATACACAGCATATATATATATATATACAAATGTACGAACCGTCAGAGACATGCGCATGGAAGATAAAAAGTAAAGATTTTTTTAAACATGATTTGTTTATAAGCTCACGCACGTACTTTCTAATCTCTTTCTTATGAATATATATGTGCAAGCAAGCATACAGTAATGAAACAATCAAACACGCGCTTACATACATATATTCGTACACACATATACACAAAAATACAATCCTGTTGCTGAGAAAAGTATTGTGATGTTTGAATTAACATTTCAAAAGGTAGCCAGAATACGTCGACGTATTATACGCAGACGGTATAAGATGGAGCATAATGTGTGTTAAGTGGTAGTATTTTATGAAATGGAGAGAAATTTACATAATACATTATTATTGAAATTACTCTCTTGAATTTATACCAACCCTTGCCAACAACCTCATTTCTTTCTAGTCTGTTATATATATATATAAATATATATATATATATATATATATATGTATATATATATATAGTATGTATATTGTATTATATATATATATATATATATATATAGTGCATAATATATATATGTAATGCATAATATATATATATATATATATGTATATATACAAACATATGCCATCCTATTCGCAAAACAAAAATAGCACTCGAAGAAGATCCTTTCCAAAACATCCATTTCAAAGATCAAACTCGACGATTTTGAATAATACTTAAAATAAGTACACCGTACGAGTTACAAACTTACGCAAATTAGCTCGCTCGCAAAAATATTATGACTGGCCCATTAACATACTAACAACAATAGGTGCACTACTGCGATATAGGCATGACGAATCGATTGAGATAATTAAAAATAATCGATATAAAGACAGAGAGAATAGGAGACGACCGCGATTTTCCTAACGAAACAGCCATCTTGCAGCATTTATTTGTTTCTCATAAACATAATTACAATATGACTTTAATTATAAATCGATCTGTCCTCGATGCGTACGTAAAATTGATACCCGATGATACAAAATTCCATCGTTTTTGAATTGATTTCTTCCACTCAAGTCGAATACTTGCATGATATCAATGTTGCGAAACAATTTTTTTCGGAAGACCCAACGAAGAAATGCGATAGGCGATACTTTCATTTTCGGGTCGAAAGATCTCGGCGCATTCCGAATGACTTTCTTGACTCTGTTGTATCGAATCGACGACAATAACTGATCTGCCAAACGACCAACAGATCGAAAGTGTCTCTACGATTGCACACGCGAATACCATAAATCTGCCATATACCGCATAATCGGCATGTGGCGTGAGCTTACGACACACCTTATACGTATCTGAGGATTATCGAGGTACCGTCTACTGTGGACAAGATGATTTTCTTAGGTTTAGATTCGCATTATTACGCGCAGCATTTGGTGCACCCTATGGCGGAACATCACGAGGCATACATTCTGTTAATTTCATGTTGATAACGTTCCTGAACCGCTTTCCTCTTGAGTTTAAATGCCGCGGTTACCAAACCCATGTCGGGAGACCACTGTTCCGCGCACAACTTTACCGCGCCGGGTATTTCGAATCTCTGGAGCTTACCTGTGAACAGTGGCAACGTATCGTTCAGCAATAATAAATTACTGGCAATAAAGAGCGTGACATAATAATAATCATAAATTAGTAGAAACTTACATTTCTTTGCTTGCTCAACAAGTTCTTGAAGTACTACTTTCTCAATTTGTGGATCGTTGCAGAGTTCTTCAAGACTCTTTCCAGTTATGCCTTGATTTGTGGCGATTTCCTCCAAGTATTGTGGATTAGGTACAACTAGCGCTACAGTATATGCTTTATTCGCATCTCCATAGACGCAAATGTTTTCCACAACGGGACAAGTCTTCAACTCAGATTCTACTTTACCCAAGGAAACGTATTCACCAAGTTGTAGTTTAACCAGATCCTTTTTCCGGTCTGTAAGACATTCATTATCGGGAGATGTTGAAATTAATAATTAACATTTGTAAAACCCATTCTATAGAAACGAGAGTTTGTGTTGCAATATATTTTTCACGTACCGATAATCTTGATAGAACCATCCGGATGGAATTCACCGATGTCGCCTGTTCGGAACCATTGTTTGCCGTCTTCTTGAAAGAAATCCTCCTTTGTTTTATCCGGCAATTTATAATAACCCGCGGAAACAATGTCGCCACCAATCACAATTTCTCCTCTAGAATGCGGATGATCTGTGACACGATAACCAGCTTCTTCCCAGTTCTCCAAACGGATATCGCAAACTGTGGTTGGTGCTCCGACTCTTCCGGTGGTTCTATCGTGCACTGAAAACAAAGGATAAAGAATAAAAATAAAGAATACACAAAATATCACATGAGAGACTGAGAATACATACTATCCATAACAGTTGCACAAGAACTCGTTTCCGTAAGACCGTATCCTTGAGTTACAGTGACGCACAAACAGAGTTTCACTTGATTGTGAGTGTCTGGACTGAGTGGAGCGCCTCCGGTAAGAACAAGCCTAACGCGACCACCAAGCACCTGCTTCGCAGCTCCAAAGATATACTTGTCGAAAAGAGGCGTTTCATAGCCCCGTTTCGTCCACTTTAATTTATATTCGTACGCAAAATTGAAGATAGCTTGCCTAAAGGGACCAGACTTCTTCACTTTTTCGTTTATTCCTTTAGAGATGCGATCAAGAATAAGCTGAAACAATTTTATATTTATCGAAATATATATATATATATATATATATATATATATATATACATATATTCTGTTTGATCAGCACTTGTGTATTTGTAATACTTATATCGAAATAAGATAAAAAGTTGCAAATCGTATAACAATGATTTTATTTTAATTTTTATATACTCGAATAATTTTTTATTTAAAGCTAAAAATGTGCAAAACTTACCGGTACCGCGGTTAAACAAGTTGGGTGTAGGACGGAAGCATCACCTTTTGATCCCCTCTGAATTTTGCTACTCGAATCAATCAATGTAAGCGGCGAGCTATAACCAATAGGAACTCCAGTCAAAAGACACACGCTTTCAGCCAAAAGTTCAAAGACATGAGCCAATGGCAAGAAACCGAGAAAAACGTCGTCTGATCTGATTTGTACCGCGTCGGAAAATGCTTTTAGAGTGCTTATGATATTTTTGTGAGAAAGAATCACGCCTTTCGGAACTCCGGTCGAACCTGACGTATACATAATTATGGCCGTGTCATCGCCTTTTGGTGAATTACTCTTCACTTTCGAATCGTTGCCCATTTTGATGACGTCAGAGAAGGGGACCAGCCGCACTCCATTCTAAAAACAAAAACAAACGATGGAGAATATTTAAAAAAGAGAAAAATAATCTCATAAATGGCAATATACGTCATTGATGATTACGTAATAGCATAATAATAGTCAATTACAGTCAATGCCATAGCCGTTAAATAAAGACAAATTTTTGGAAAGAAATACTATCCGATTCAATATTATTTTCAAACGGTTAATAATTAATTATATAATATGGAATATTTTTTTGTAAATGACGCAATTTGTTGACTGTTTACAAAGAAAATGACAAATTGAAACTTTTTATATTCATAATTTAACGCGTAAATTCATTACATGCTACTTTTTATTTGATGATAAATGCTACCTTATAGCCTTTAGTGTCAGTCGATTTTAGTTGATCTTCCATGTAAATAATCTTCTTGACCTCTGGCACCATTTCTAGCAATCGCTTGAACTTTGGCAAAAGATCATGGCTGGTAATGACAGTGTCCACCTCGGTTTCATTAATACCATGAGCGATAGCTTCATCGCCCAAGGTCGCATAAATCGTCACCACCGTAAAGTTCTGCTTGAAGCACGCGTGTGCGGCAATCATCCATTCCGCTCTTGTCTCAGCAAAAATAACGACGTTGTTGCGTGGCTTCATACCCAGCTCGATCAAACCTCGACCAAAGGAGAGGGCCAACCTGTCAACGTCGTTGTAAGACTTCCATTTGTACTCTCCCATTTTATACTGTAAAACAAATGGAATTTTATAATAAATACAGAATATCCTCCTTTCAACGCTGATGTTATTAATCAACCAATAATGATACAGACACCTATAACTGATTTGTTCCAAGAGTTTCTCTTTTATTAATTTCTTTTTATAATCGTAAGAGATAAGAAACTTTATAAGTTAAAAAAGTTTAAGTTATTCGCTATTTCACCCGCGTGTCTCACCTTTTTGAAAATTCTACCGTTAGGTTGCGGCTCATCCTCTTCCGCTAAGATTTGCCTGGTGCCAAGACATCTTTTGTCGCCGTGCATCTTGACAACCCAGAGAAGCACTTTTTCCAAAGTGTCGACTTTTTCACGTTCAAGCTTGATGTGCATTGATGCCGGGGAGTCGACGCTTCTGTAAGTGACCTGGGACTCATCCTTCGAGATCGGACGGGCCTTGATCCTCCTAGATGCCTTACGCTTCTCCCAGGGTCGTTGAAGTATGAGATATACGGGGAATGTCAACAAGTCGTACACATACGATAGAGCCTTGATCGCGTGGATCGCACCGCTGATCCAGAAGCCTTCCATTTCCCTGATAAATAAAAGTATTTCTATTTAGACATTTTTACGCTAATATCAAACGTTAAACTTTGGCGTTCGTGAAACGCAAAAAAATGATAAGTGCGAAAAATAAATATTTTTATTTATTAATCCGCGATCAATAAATAGATTCTTTTAATTTTCAGATCTCTTAAAAAAAAGAGAAAGAATTAACGTAATTACATAATTTATATTCGGTCGCAATACTCTGGAATTTTTCCAGAAAAAGCGAATTCGAACAGTTATTTACATTCTTATGAAAATTTCTTATCAGATACCGCAATATCTCCTTTAGCTATTTATATCAGGAAACTTTTTATTTGCACTCGCTACGTGTGCAATATTGAAATAAAAACAAAAAAAGATTATCTTTCGAGTCATGCATCATGCAAATATATGTATAATTCATATCAATAATAAAGCAATATGATATATGCTAGATCGATAAGCAATAATTAATATAAACGAGATTAATTTTATTGGTAATTTTTATCAAACAATTAGCGCCTTTTATCTATCTTGGAATAACTACATAAATGCAACGCTTATCATGTTAGATGCGTGAGAAAAAGAAAAGTATAAGTAGCTACATAACATGTCCACACATTAAGATTGATAAAGTGATAAAAATACATCAAACAAATCATCGCAACAATTAAATATAAGTGTAATCGAGACATGTATCAACAATTGTAAAGACGTATATAATCATAAATTTGGCTTCTGTAATTATTAAATACTAGGACGTTGTCCTGTTAGTTTTTTGATACTAATAAAAAAATGTTTAATACGTTTAATCGATGTCTAAAAGTCACTCACTCTTGTTTAATATGTTTAACCTTTTATACCTTGTTTAATTAAGAATATATTAATGATTTTCAATCGGGCGAGTAAAGAGAAAATATTTCACACATTCCGAGATTGATGTATTCTTGATGATATAAAATTTCCTGATTACGTTTATTAAACATAAATATACTCGTTAAATATTTAAAAATTATGTACATTAAATATTAAAATTTACGTGCGTTACAAAGAGATGACTTTTTTAGCGGAAAAATATATAAACTACACAAAAATTTATATAACTACTCAAATTTATATTAACATTGTGAATAATTGCCTTATAATATATATAAATATTGAAAGATAGCGAATTCTTTTTATTATATCACATATAAAAAAAAGAAAGCTAAAGCAGAGAGTTATTTTAAATCCGCTTTAATTAGAAGATTTCATCAGATCGAGTCGCAGTTGTGATAAAATATCATTTTACGATGAAGTCAATTTAAATCAGTAAATTTGCATATCAGTTCCGTTGATTTCTTTTCACTCTATTATTTTGATCACTATATCTCATTCGCGATATACCCCGATCTTCCCTGGACTTTACATCGTACTTATGCAAAGTTTATATCAGTAGCCACGTCGTGTAAGCTATAATTTAATCGAGTTACTTTCAATTTTGTTTGCTAATTATATGTATCGACTAAACAGTATCATACTCCACACTCGATATGAGTATTATGCAAATTAAATAAACACAAGTTATATCATTAATTGCGATATACATATATATATATATATATATATATATATATATATATATATATAAAATTGAATTTTTCTGCAATTCGAATGACAAATTGACGAAAGTCTGTTGTTTTTTTTCTTTTTATTAAAATGATAAAAGCTAAATATGTATCAAAAGTGGCAAATTTTATTTTTTTCTCAAAGAATTATTTTTATAGACAAAAAATATGATTTTAATAAAAATAATGTTGAAATAATTTCTATGCAGTTATTTTATTCTACAATATGCATTAATATAGATATCTATTGCTTTATCATCATACTTTAAAATAATTTTTAAACAATTGCTTTGACGATAAAATATTATTAGTACATATCTTTCTATTTTAATAAAGTATAAATATTAAAAAGTAAATAGATAGTACACATATCTTAATATGTAGGAAAATGTTAGATCAATTTTTACTTTCTGATACTATTTAACCAATTTATTACAGAGAATTTATGATCAAAAAGACACATTCAAAAATTTATGTAACCCTGTATAATGATTACGATCGAAGTATATATGTTTTAAGAAGGAAGACGCCGAGAAGAAAACATGCGAGCGAGATTTCAATATCGTCACGGACTTTGAACGTCGCGAATTCACGCGTCAAACGAATGGAGCCAACGAGTCTTTCGGGTCTTATCTGTGGCGTCGTGCGTGTCTAAAGAATCTTCAACGTGCGTAAGACAAAAAATCCAACGATAAGGAATTACAAAGACGTTGTGCAACAACAGACGTCTCACAGCTAAATATCATATTATTTTTTTCACATTTGTGTACATACATATATACTTACATATATACTTATCTTTTCAACAATTTGTGTGTGACATGGCAAAAAATTTCGGCAAAATAAAAATTATTTCTCTCGTGATCAAGAAATAATTTTATTCCGCGCAATTCGATAAAAACGAATAGGAATTATAACGCGGATTATCACGGTAATTTTTTATTTCTCTTACAATGCAATTGACTCAAAGATATATTTAGAAAGTATAAAAAGAATAATAACTAAATTAACTAATTTTATCTATGAATATGTTATATATGATAAGGCAATTTTGTGAAGAAAAACTCACAAAATAAAAAAATCGTAGAGACAAAATGAGGAAATTTATAATAAAAACACATTAGTCGTTATGATAAGAAAATAAAGAATCAATATGTCATAAAATATTAATCACCTGCGCAATTAGGAACTCTTTATTTCTATTTTATCCCGCTATCTATTTCCGACATTCGGATAAAAAAATGTACAGAACAGCGTTAAAACTAAACGTCTTTACTGCTAACTAATATACGGTTGCTTAAAAATAACGTGTTACAAATTTATACAAAGAGAAGAAAAAGAGAAAGAAAGAGAAAAAGTATGACAAGACAAAGAAGTTATTAAAAATAGATAAAAGTACTTCATACCTACGCTTTTTCCTTGAATGTAAATCAATATGTGTATTAAATCTATACCTTGTAATATGTTATATATCAACTTGACAAAGATCAACATACTTTGACATATTTTACTAATATAGATTACCGTAATATATACCATATGTGTACCGTATAATGTTCAAACATGCGCGCAATCATGCAAAAATCAAGATTTTGACAAACAAAAAGTACATAGTAATGAAATAAAATCTACATCTATACAAATGATTATTCAATTTTAACGTAAACAGTTGCGAAATTAAAATTTATTTGTACTGAAGCACTAATGATATTATTGAAAAAATCCTGTTGTAAATAAAAATTTTATAAAATTTTCAAAAGATTACAATCGATTTTTTGCAATAATATCGATTACTCAATTTTTTCATATTCATCCTTGTATGATAACTGGTTAATATTTTTGTAGAAAAAAAAAAAAAAATAAAAGCATATTTAAAAATGTATTTCCTATTTAACACCATAAGAATTAAGACACATATTTGAATTTTCGGATTTGGGTGTCTAAAAAAATTCAAACAATCTGTCTTAATCATCAGAATCCTAAAAGTTCAGAAGAGTATCTGAAAATTTAGTCACTCTTCTGCAAATTCAGGCAATGTATCTGTAAGAATCGTTTTTACATTTTGTCTAAAGTTTTAATCAATCATTTATTATAATGAATACTGAAATGTAGTAACACTTTTTAACTTAATTTTCGTGTAACACGTGATATCAATTTGTGCAAGAGATTAAAATTACTCTGTCACAATTTAGATGAAGCGCTCAAAATAAAATGTACAATCGTACAATCTTTAGCTATGCATTCGATTCGCATGCCGATAACATCGAAAATAAAAATATCGTGCTAAAAATAAGAGACAGAGATATAAGTCAAAGCGACAGAGAAACAGCTAACACATATATAACAGCTGTTCGACTGATTCTTGCAAAACATGTCACTGTAACAATGCAAGAGAGAATTGAAAATAAAATATAATAAAGTATAAAGGAAGGCTGAATATATTCTGTAAATGCATATTTTTAAATGCAATTGCAACATGTAGAAAACAACTGTGTAAAGAAACGTGCTATAAACAACGAGGTAAAATAAAGGGCTCGATTTATGCATCGGGTGTGTTTTGGAAAGCACATTCCGTCTCATCCCTTCTCAGCACATTCTGAATTGGATGTCACGCGCTGTCCGAGAGCGAAAAATCATATCTCTCATAAAGCGATAGTGAAAGAATCCAGCAAAGAGAAAACGCATGCGGGGCTGCGAGATGCGACATTTTTTTTTTTTTTAGAGGTGCAAGCTCATTTCATCTAATGCGAGCTACACAGCAGCATTTCCCGTTTATACGACTCACTGTTTATCGTCCACGATCATGGTGGCGGCGTTATATCCGGTCGCCCTTAATTCCAAGATCGACACTCTTTATCGCCTGGGTGCTTCTCTCTGTGATGCGGATTAATCGACACACTGCAAGAAAAACCATTCCCAAGGTCGGCACAAGTTAGTCAACAACTCTGGGGTTGCATGCGGGACGACGATGCATTCAAGCATGCTCGTTGTCGAAATGGCTCTCGACTTTGGCGGTGAAGATCCTTGAGATCGTCACTCGCAGATAAGGTCGAGAGAGCCGGAAATCGCTTCCCGACCTTTTCATCCACGACAATCGTTCTCCTCGATCGTTAAGGAATAAGAATCTTCCGGTTAAGAGACCCGCGAAAAATCGCGCCATCTCTTGCATACAAATGTTTCGAGAAATATATTTTATTCCTTCAAATATTAATATACAGGGTAGGCCATTTTAATCTTTCCACTGAAATATCCATCAGAATCCATAAGTTTTAGACAAAAGTTGTATAAACGTCATGTTTAATTTTTTAAATACGACACCCTATATATTATTGCATATTCTTGTAGCTTATCTCGAGAGCTTTCCAAAACACTATAATCAAATGTTTTTTTTTCGTGAAGTACTTTTCGAGTTATAAGGCTTCAATAAAGTTGCAATATTTTCACATAAAATATAAGTTCGATTATCTTACCCCTACTTTTACGCACAGAATAATGAGACGAATTAATTGGTATAAAGAAAACACATAGTTATCTTTAAGAAAAAAATCTGAATTTGCAACTGGCAGTTACACATTTTTACTTTAACATAATTATGTGTTTTTCGATTTTTTTTAAAGAAACAATCATGTATTTTCTTTATGATTATTATTATGTGCTAAAAAGTATTAAAATATAAGATAATCGAAAAATTAATATTTTACGAGATATTTCATATTTAATGTCAAAATTTTGGAACTTTTAAGCCTCATAACTCGAAAAGTACTTAATCAAAAGAAGTTTTATTAGAGTGTTTTGGAAAGCTCTCAAAGTCAGCTATAAGAATATGCAATAAAAAATTTGGTGTTCCATTTAAAAAAATTGACCTTCACGTGACCTTCAAATGACTCTCCCAGGTCAAACCAATGGTACTATCTTATGGCCCCCTCGAAACAACATACAACTTTTGTCTAAAACTTATGGATTCTGAGATATTTCAGTGGAAAGATTAAAATGGCCTACCCTGTATATATACATATATTATTATATATTAATGGCGTACCACTCGTGTATACAACGTGGATCAAATTGAAAATTTCAAAATACATTGAAAACAGACATCTTCTTCAATTACTCTCATACATGATAAAAAAATGTATTTTATTCTTTATAGTCACGAGTCTTATATAAATCATCGCTATTCGTTGCAGCACGCAATAATATCATGCATCTTTGCATCTTTAAAGTGCTTCATCTTCACTCAAGCGTGGGATGTATCTATATAACATAATTCATGTAACAACTATTTAGATTTAATTGCGTGATAATATGCTTCAAAGTCCTACATATCAAAGAAACTATACGATATGTATATAAGTATAATAACTGAAATATATTATATATATGATCTATAAAAAAACGTCATTAACATACACGAATGATGCTAACAGAGAAGTCAAATATACATAAGTTAACAAGAGGACATAGTTTGCATATACATATGACAAACTTATAGTCTAAGAAATCGATCTTCGCACCATAAAACGTAAACTACAACGGATCAAGATGTATACATCCATTATATATACAACTTTAATAATAAATGGGATATAACGGCGGTTCGATCTATACCTATAGTAGATATGTAATTTATGTGCATTTATGCGAAACGGAACCAGAGACTTTTTCCAACCTTAAATAAAATCTACATCTATACAAAAAATTATTCAAATTTAATGTAAATAGTTATGCAAAATTAAAATTTGTCTGTACTGATAGTATATTATTGAAAAAAAAAAAAAAAAAAAATCCCGTTGCAAATAAAAATTGTGTAAAATGTTTTCAAAAGATTACAATCGATTTTTTGCAATAATATCGATTGCTCAAATTTTCATATTCACTGTCATCCTTGTATGACAGCTGGTTAATATTTTTGTAGAAAAAAAAATAAAAGGATATTTAAAAATGTATTTCCTATTTAACACTATAAGAATTAAAACCCACATGTTTGATATTTCAGATCTGGGTGTCTAAAATATCAGACAATCTGTCTTATTGTTAATTATCAGAATTCTAAAAGTTCAGAAGAGTGTCTGAAAATTTAGACACTCTTCTGTAAATTCAGGCAATGTATCTGTAAGAATCGTTTTTACATTTTGTCTAAAGTTTTAATCAATCATTTATTATAATGAATGCTGAAATGTAGTAACCCTTCTTAACTTAATTTTCATGTAATATGTGATATCAATTTGTGCAAGAGATTAAAATAACTCTGTCACAATTTAGATGAAGCGCTCAAAATAAAACGCGTACGATCGTACAATCTCTGGCTATGCATTCGATTCGCATGGCGATAACATCGAAAATAAAAATATGCAACTCAATCCGGACGAGAAATTTTCCAGCATTGAAAATTCATCGTCTATTCGAGAAAGCAAGAATTCTTCGACGTTGTTCGCAATTTGTCCGTCGCGGTCCTTATGATCACGTTAGCCACGCGGCAACTGACACGGTCAAGTGCACTTTGACCCCGATACACGCGTCAATCCACGCATTGCATGCAATGGGAACGCGGGCGCGAGTGCAGGCCGTTATTTGACAGCTAAAGAGTTTTCGCAATCTAAGGCTGGTATTTTTGTTGTCGGCTTTATTTAGGGAATATAAGTTTATAACAGAAGTCCAGATTTGTGATTTTTCCTGCGCGAATCGCATCGATCAATCTAAATTAATGCGTATAAGAATCTTTATTAAGAAGAGAAGCAATCGATTGCTTTTAATAAATAAATAGATTTATAGCTTTATGTTTTATCTTTTATTCAAAGAGAAATATTAATATAAGGTCATGTCGACGATTAAACGATGTCTCGAAATATAAACAAGTATAAAACATGTTTTCCTCTGCAATACATATATATCACACTTTATTCTTATTACTTACGAATGTTTTTATATTATATCAAAGAGTAATGAATAAACACGAAGACGTTATAAATAATACAGAAACGCGAACCTTGATCGGCCCGTTTCACAAGCTCAAGATTCAAAGTTCACAAGTTATTCCTTGACGCAGATAACTATTCAGAGATATTGATCGATGGTACAAAGAACACTTATGTCAGGAAATTATATCCACGATATGAAATATATATCATTAATTTTTTTTTTCTTAGTGATATTTTAATAAAGAAATAAACATTTTTCTATATAATTCTAGTATACTAAATCCTGATTAAATATATTTTTCAACAAAAATCTAAATACTGAAAATATTTTTTCTTTTACGAGACCATGTTATGTATATTTCATGTATATATGTATAAGGCATTAACATTTTAAGGCCTTACATTATATTGACTTAAAAACTACAAAGCTATATTTTATTTATTTATTCTTTTTAAAAAAACAGAAAAAAAATTAGTCATACATATTTAAGATGCTTGAAAAAAACTGCTGATACAAGAGAAACGCGCGTATATACTTTTTATAAATTAATTACAACATTACGTCATAGTCGATTTTGCGTCGTATCTTTTAATGAATTAATAACGTATGATGGCTAAATTATATTCACAAAACAATAACCAATGAGAAATCAGATTCCTGCGCAACAATAAATCTTGAAGGTGCGATTCTTGCGTGCCTCATATTTGATTTGCATTTTTTGCTTATAATCATTGCTCTATCAGTCGCTCTTATCGAAGAGTCCAAAGTGCAATTCTGCATGAGCGAATATCCACGAAGAGAGACGTGCAGAAGAAAAAGACGTCGTAATACCGATAAAGGTTCGTCCATTGGCACTATTCCAGGCGTTGCGTCACTACTTGTATTCGTGGCAGCAACCTTCGTTCATCGCGACGTGTCACCAACGCGACAAATGCTCGCGATGGGTTGCGATTGATTACACTTTCAACACTTGACGTTTATAAACCATACAAGCGGATATCATTTTTAAAGCCGACGCGTGAATAATACTGTTTATTTTAGAAGCCTTATGGCTTATTCTTCGTAGTGTACACATGTCGCGATGTCATTGTATCACTGTTTTGTACCAAGATCAAAGTACTTTACATGTAACGCGAGCTAAGTCAAGGAGTGTGTTTTACTCCGATAGCGAACATGTTGGTATGCTCTTTCATGCAATGTAATCACACACGATTGTATGTATAAGAATATATTAATACATATTCTATAAAATATACAGAGTTAGGTATAATATACTCCTTTATAAATTGTATAAAATAATTAAATGCAAATTGTCCGGAGAGCCAAAAATATTCAAATATCTATGTGTATTTATAGAATCATTTAAAAGGGAACTTGTTCAATATTGCGAGAATTTATTATTTCCTATCACAAAGATCATTAAAATGTCTCTTTAACTTTTTATAAAATTATAAATGATTTGCATCGCGAATCCTTTTTTTTTTTCTACAATCAAAATTCCCATTTTCTATGTCCATAATCGCAAGAAAGTTGATCTGCACATTCCTATGTAATGTATTGACAAATGTCAACCTTGATCGGCTTTAACAAACCGATTATCAGACCATTAACTCAATTTATAAGCACACGTGTCCCCAAATAAATACATAGAAATATATAAGTTACGATGCGCACTCATATCCGCCATAGAAGAATGACCTGTCTTCCGTAACACATTTAACAAACGTAATACTATACAATCGTATATGCAAGATAATTTGATGCTGTACTGACGAGTTTCTAAGGATTGTAGCTTAACCCAAATTAAACACAACAGTCTGAATGCTCACGTTTCGTTGCAAAACAGCCGTAAAAAGAATACGAGGTATTCAAGAAATGTTATTGAATATTGAGAATATACTCACTTATTAGTAACAATGTCAAATTTTCGTAAATTAAAAATACTAGATTACTTTTTTTTTAATTCGTTTAAGATATAGTGTAAGATAAACATAGCTTCTAAAACAATGCTCCGAATATTTTATTATAAGAATAATTATTGTTAAAATAGAAATTACTCGTGTTTTTTAAAATGTTTCTTATATGCATCAATATTCAAGAACCTTATTGTTAGCTTCAGCACACTCGGCCCTCAATAATTTGTAACTTTTGTATTAACTAACACATAAGATAGTTGTAATCATTTTTCAATATTCTTATTCCTTTTAAAAAATCTAAAACAAACTTACTTTCAAAAAATATCACATTTGAATATACATGTAACATATATAACTAAACATAAAATTATGCAAAATTATACCAGTCTTGGAAATATTTGTAATTCAAATTATTATGAGTCAAGTCTCGATTAGACTTGTTAAATAATATTGTTTAATTTGATTTTATTATGCAAGGTGATTCTAAATAAATACGCAAAATTTTAGCAAATAATTTTTTGTCGAAAATTAAGAGAAATCCTTCATATAAGCATGTACTCCTATATTCTTCTTTAAGGAATTACATTTTTTCAAAAAGGAAGGTGAGAATTAGGTTTTTATTTTTTTATCCATTTTTATTGTAATATTCACTATTTTGTTTTGCTTGCTTTTATTTTATTTTAAAATTTAATTTCTTGTAACTCAAAAACCTATGCCATTTAACATCGTACTGTGCATGATAATATATTTTCTTTTTTTTTACTTGAAAATTATTGATTTTAAGCAAAAAATAAAAGAAATAAAGTTTTTAAAGGAATCAAGCTTTCTAGCACACAATGTTAAGTTCATATTCCAGCTCGTTAAAAAGTTTAATAAAAAGTTTAATAAAAAGTTTAATAGGTGTATAACGATACGCAAGGATTAAAAAAATATTATTAAGTATGTTAATGGCAAATATCTACCAAATTTCATCTTTTTAACTTATCCAAAATTAAAAAAAATAAGAACCTAATTTTTACTTTCCTTTTTGGAGAAGTATAACTCCGCAGGGAGAAATGTAGAAGTATATATGTTTATGTAAGATCCTTCTTAATTTACAACACAGAATCTTTTAAAATTTTTCGCACTTATTTATCACCCTATATATCAAGATTATATAAATAACATTAATATAAATAATCATGAAATGTAAAAAATACATAATAATTATTTAATGACATTTTTATTTATGTATAAATGAAAAAAAAGCACAAAACTTTTAAAATTTTAAAATCTATACCGCATAGACATACGTAACGACTAAATTATCTTGTGTTTAACATATATTAAAAGCACTCATTGTCGGATATATTTTATAGCATTTGGAAAGTCATAAATATTATAATAAAAAAATGTTTATATTAAAACATTTTTTACTTGTGTGATCACGTTTAAATATTTTCAGTAACAAATTTAAAAATATCTTGTCAATTAATATTTTTACTCATTTTTACTTTGTCGTAATTAATAATCGATTGAAAAAATTTTAGATATTGAGATGACATTACATTACTAGTTGTATAAGAAAAGAAATTTTAAAATTTATATCAATACAACTAATTATGCAAAAGCATGTTCATGATCAGTTTCTTTATAAGTAGTTATACTAATTAAGTGCATGGAGGGAAACTATTCAATTTATGCTTTAATTTTTTTATAAGTTATACTAATTAAATGTACGGAGCAAAACTATTCAATTTATGCTTTAATTTCTTCATAAGTTATACTTAATTAAATGTAAACAAAAAGGAGGACAATATACGGAAGCATACAAATGAGATGACGACAAGTTTCAAAATAAAATATGTCTACTTTAAATATGTTAATTTTTTGGTTATTGGACAGGTTACTTTACAACAGTCCAACCACAAAATTAAATGAATAACAAAATTAAATGAATCATTGAATTGTGGACAATTTCAAGAATCGTTGAAATACATGTTAAAATTGAAAATTGCCAACAAAACTAAGATCAAACAATTCTTCAAGAGTCAAATAATAATTGACGAGCACGTATTTTAATTTCCATCAATTATGATTAAGTATGCTTTTAATACAAATTATTTCGCAACGAATTGTTATGTAAGCTTATTATATTCGCGCGTATCAATGTCCGTGAGTATAACCGACGATACGTAGAGCGTAACGAATTAATTAAATCATTTAACACAAATTATCTGCGTTGCTTCGCGATAAAAATACGAAAGTATATTCTTTGCGAGAGCCTTGATACCGCGTAAACATTTATGTAATTTGACACGTAACACAGTTTGCAAACTCAACCGCTGTAATATTATACACATATGTATCTCGAACAATTGGATCAATTGTTAGGCAAATAAAGACATCCCTCGGATTTTATACGCTTTAATTTACTGATCGATCGAATCACGGTACACACAAGGCCGAACAAAGATCGCGTTCAATCCCACAGATGAACCTCTTATATGCCGGTTAGCAAAACAACTTGGCGGTCAGAAAAAGAATGAACAACACGAAATAAAAAATGGTCTTCTACTACGGAAGGTGCGAGAAGTTTGCAAGAAAGTTGTACAAACATGCGCGAATTTAGAAACTTATATTAGTTTAGAATTTGTTAGAAATTGTTCCTTATCCAATTGTTGTTTGTATAACAGGACGATCCACGTAATAAGCCATGTAATAGTATAAAACAGATCCTATATATAATTTCCAAAATGCATTTTCGAAAAAATTTCCCTTTCCCTTTATTTAAATCATAGCATATCGTTAGTATTATTCGTCACTTTGAAATTTTTAAAGAAAACTCATACATTTTCTTGGCATAAATCTTCATCAGCGACATCGATTTAAACAAAAGCACAGACATATTTCCTATCCAAACAGACCACCACCTTTAAAATATGTATATTAAAGTACATTCATAGTAATAAGTCATACATTAACCCTTTCCGGTCACGAATAAATTCAAAATAGATATAATAGCATAACTTTTAAATTTAGATTGTACGTGGGTGGTTTCAATGTAAATCGCTATCAGAGAGAAATTAGAGAGTTAATCAAAAATTATCACATCCAAAGAACGATCTAAATTGGAGCAAAAATTACAATGTATCGATTTTAATAGTATGAATTTATTCGCCATTTCGCCGATTACACGTTCGCTGGGTTCTTTGTAAGACGAGCGAGTGAATTGTATACAATTTTCCATTTGCTTCGATCTAAAAAGAAATGCCAATAATATATTGTCGCGAGAGCGGAAGAGAACTGAAAGAGGGACCACGCGAGGGAGAAGGTTTCATGCTACATCGACATTATTAATAACCTCGCGCGCGGTCAATGATGAAACCACCATGTACTACTTTACGGATTGTTTCCGTCTAGCCGATCGTCCACGTCCCGCCTGACATGAATACGATGCCTATGCATCATTCTCGAACTCGCGAATTGCAGCTGTGACCCATCGAGCAAGATGCTTGACGACTTCATTAATAATCTTCGAGTGTATCCCCACTTAATGTATAAAAGAAAAACTAATCTTTTGTAAGCATATTTTACAATCGACATTGTGAAGAAAATCATGATCGTAAATCATCCATCATTTAGAATTCATCGGAAATACTAAAAAAGCAATTAATATAGCTCGTGTAATATTTATGGAGGTTAATACGCGCAATCTTGACATATACTGGATTAACATTACTACTGTTATACCTTCATGTATATTCAGATGCGGCAAAAGTGATGGATTTATTGCAGGTCTTTGAAAAAAAAATTATCAGTTTTACATATAGAAGAATATCTAAAAGAAAATGTCAGTAATATTTTAATAATTGATTATAAACCTGAATGTTTCTCCATTTAATCATTACAAATAACATAAAGAAAATAGATGAAAATTATTTCATTCGCTATAAAAAGTATGTAGAACGAGAATTACAAGATTTTAAAACAAATGTATTCACTAATAATACACGAGTTTCTTTGAAAAAAAAATGGAAAAATAATTGAATAGAATGAAAAATAGAAAAATAATTGAATGTCTGTTGATGAAAATTATTCTTTTTTTTTCTTACCCCAAAAAAAAAATATGTTTTTCTACCCTTTATAATGATAAAAAACAAAAAAGTGCAATTTGTCACATCTTGCTAAAAGCAATAAAGAAGCGAGACAATATTATGACAATCATTACAGTCATACGTAGTGTTAAAAGAATTATTTCTTGATTACTAAGTATGTGCAAATATAGTTTGCTAAATTAAATTAATATGATTAAACTAATATGATTATAACAAGAATGTTTAATGCTGAGATCACTTCGAAAGCATCTCGTGAGTTTGCGCTCTATAATTTATATTTTTTTCGATGTTCTGTAAATATTTTTTATTATTTATTCTTATTAAACTTTTCGTATTTTTGTTTTTTGTAATAATTTCGTTTTGTTCACAACTAAAAAATATTGCTCTTCTAGCCTTCCATTTGTTTCGTTAAATTTCATAGAAATTTTTCTTTATATTCGTTCATTCATTTACTTTTATGTCTTGATGACTAAAAGATACATATTATAGAATACTGAAGACATTGTAAAGGAATGAAAGCAATGTTAAATAAAAAAATATGGAATCCTAACGATATATGGAATTATAACGCTGTCATAAATTTGACGGAATCGTATAAAAGATATCAATTAAACAAGCAGCTTGATATTTCTATTTGCGTATAATTTGCCCTGTCCATTAATAAATCGATCAACACGTCGACGATTTCGCTGAATATCAATCATTGAATTTATGAAAGCAACAATTTCAATAAAAATGAGAATTGATACGCGTTTCTATCGTGAGTCATCTCGGTCAGTTCAACGTGCACTGACACCGAGCGTTATATAATTTCTCCATGAGTCGCCTCCTCCGGGAAGCTGGCGGTTTAGTTCAAGAATTGTCGCGTGAAGAAATGTTGACGCATGATGTAAAGAGGAAAAAAACCAACGACTTACACTCGAGTCGAAGGATGATTCAAGGAAATATTCAAGGAAACGTTATGATTGCATTTCCGCTTGATATCAACGAAATCTGCGTGATCTATCTTTGCGAATAAAAAGCGAATAAAACTAGCGCATTAATTTGTATTAATTTTTATTTTTAAAATATTAGTCGATATTGTGCGAGATCGTTTCGATTGATGCCTTTAATTAATAGGAGAATTTATAAACGGAAATGGTATCGTGCCAGCCCGCTATTTATCCAACTTTATGATAGGATCACTACAAAAAAGATTCCAAACATTCTTGTCTTATTGTGTTTCGCATTATATATAATATTTTATATACAGAGTGTGTTGTAAAAGTTAAACTGGTTATACGTCATGTTCCTCTCATCAAGACAAACAAGAAAAGTTTCTATAAAACATGTTCCTAAAATACTTTGTTAAAAAATTAATTGAAAAAAATTCAAAAAAAAGTCAAATGTATTTAAAATAATAATAATGACATACGCAAAATACTTTAGTAATATTTTTTAAATATTTACAGAATATGGAAAAAATATAAATTATAGTGAGCGCAAGCTCACGAGATGCTTTCAAAATGATTTCAACATTAAACATTCTTGGAGTATGTGAAGTTGGTCTCTCAAAAATGGATTAGATTGATTTCTGATATATAGCCAAACCTTTACCCTGTATCTGCAATATATATTTCTTTTGTAGGATGAGAAGAACGCGATAATAGGGTAAGTTCCGGGATTGAAAAACCTGGTGACAGATGACCGATATACATCGGACCAGAAACGGCAACATCGAGGTGCCGTCGTTTACCTTGCGAGTCACAACACAACGGTTAGTTTCCCCTTCGCGCCTTCCTGCTTGTCGAGATCGTTGTCGCTTCCAGCCGACTGCCGCTCGCTTTTCCCACCGCGATCGCGGGAGAGGAAATTATCACTATGCGCGATTCAAGGGTCAAGAATGATGTGTGGGTGTGTGTACGCGCGTGCGTACCCGGCCTGCACGTTTCTTTTGCTCGCGCGCGTAATATGACGCGTAACCGCCGCCAACGGTAGACGGATAATATGAAGTAAAAGGAAGAAGAATAAATAAAAAGAGAGAGAGAGAGAGAGAGGATGGAATAGCAGCGCGTCTCGGGACGGTCAACGAACGACTGTCACCATATGTCAGTATCGCCAGCGTCGTAAATTGCACGAGTCAACTGACTTACAACCATATATATATATATGCGCACTTTTGATCTTTGATCGCGAACCCGCCGCGTGCGTGGCCCTCATTTGGAATCATTCGATAAAGCGATGCCGCGCGATCGGAGGTGATGGAATTGGTACCCGGCGCCGAACAGCTGTTTGGGACGTTGGAATCGCTCGCAGATTAAGTCGATATAATCCTTTTTATCGAGGACATCTACTCAATAATCAGTCAAATAAAATTTCTATCGAAAGTCATACACGCCTTATTATTTTGTTCTTTGGCGAAGATCAAAGTAATCCCTCAAATAAAGTAGCCTGTTTTTTTTTTTTTTAATCATATGATATCAATTGCTTGATACACGAGATGATTTATTTAATGTGTGTAGAATTTATTAGGAATCTTTCGAGGTTTAAATAATTTATTAGAAAATTTACGAGGTTTATGTCATAATGAAGATAACGATTTATCATTCACGATAGCGCGGTCATTGAAGACTTTGCTCTATGCTTTTGCGATTACGTGGTATCTATATCTAAAAGAGTAACACGTGGTTGATTTGTCAATTAAAGCAAATATCGCGCGGCGTCACAACCAAAACCAAAGGACACAAATCGCGAATAATCAATGATCTAACGCAAAGTAATATTAGTATACATATATATATATGTATACGTCGAGGCCGTAAAACCAGGTCAGCGCCTGACTGTCCTCGCAGTTGGAGCTCGATGTTCCGGCGTGCTCCACGTCCCAACGATTTAAATTGACAAGTCCAATTGCGCACAGCGAGTAGCAATAATATCGCGCTACGCTAAAAGAGCCGGAGTAATCCGAGTGATCGTTTGCTCCTTCCTTAACATCTTCATTTCTCGTCTAACGAGAGTGATTCAGGAAAAGATGCAGATACCTTGCCTCGAAACAGCTAATTTAAATTGAAAATTGTGTTACGTAAAACGTTACGTAAAAGTCTCGCTAATCATCGAGACGTTTTACCAACATCTTGAAGCATCACACAAGTTTTATTTACATTACCATCTGTCTGACTATTCCGCCAAGGACTTGGCCATACGTTTTTGACTGCTCTTATATTCTCTTCCAACATATATTACAGTTCTAACGACCATAACCATACCAGCAATTTGCAACGATTATCCTTATACAGCTATCAGGGAACATGAGAGCAGCTATATATATTTCAGTAATCCACATAATTTCTCTTTAATGATCGTAATAATGGTTAACAATAAGTACGAAATCTGCTGCGCACCTCTCATGCGTATAACCCTAAACATGAGAACCCCGCATCATATTTCGACAACTGTCAAGACTGTCTTATCCACGTTATGATATGCTATCCGTTCGAAATTAGCTATAAAATCTCCACTGGCAAAGTATTTTCTCTCCTCCCGGATCATTCTACGTACAATAAACAACACAGCATAGGAAACATTGCTTACATCGTTCTCGCAATCGAGGGGATGTCGCGCACGCAGCCTCACGACCGTGAAAGCCTTTTTGTGGAAGGACTACCACGCCACGTGTCCAATTGGAGAGAAAATTCCTCCCTCTCTCTAATGTCAGATTCCGCTTCAACACTCGTCCGAGTGACTCGTCTGCGACGTCATCGCGATACCGATCGGGTTCTCCGCGGAAGCTCCGGGTAGACGTGGTGTCACGCGCGTTCTCTACGATTGAGATCCCGGATACGAATCACGTACGTAGATACGCGTGTACTATACTAACGCCAACGCGGGAGACAGGCCGACTCGGAGATCAACGCCGCCGTCGGGGCCATCTTGCCGCTTGAAACTAGCGGGATCGATGGGACGCCACGAGCGTACCCTGTCGGCATGGAAAACGCGCCGTCCTCGGTTAAGAGGTTTTCAAACTTTAGGCACAGCGGCGCCTCTCTCACGACAAAAATACGCCCTCCTTTTCCTAATTTTTCTTTAACCAAGAGCGATTAAAATTTAATTGAAAAAAAAAAAAAAAAAAAAAAAATGTTGACTCATTATCGTCATTGACCTTATTTTCCAAGCGCACGTAAATTTCACGCGTATTATTGTTTAGTATTTTCTTCAGACAATAAGGGTTTAAAAAATGTGTTAAAGGACATATCTTATCGTTCTGAAAGTGTCTTTAAACATATTAATGTTCTTCGGGTTGTTATTAATACACGCGATACACTGAAAGCACACGTGACATTCAACACGAAACATAACAATGATATCACGCGCCTCGTGTCTGTATAAACTGACCTAATAAACTGAAAAACGTAAACATTAACATAAATATGAATCACGAAATAATAATCGCATATTTATAATAAAAGAAGATATTTTTACAAGATGTTTTTCGAAAAATTCGAGCATTCAATTTCAAGACGTATAAAATATTATGTATATATTTAAAATAAAAGAAATTAATTATTATATTATTTTTGCATATGCAGGGTGTCCGATAATTAGCGAAAAACCTGCTAATGGCAGATTCTTCAGATCATTTGCAGACGACTTTTCCCCGGAGAAAATATCGAGGCATCAATAATTTCCGAATTGTAAAAATTGAAAAGTTGCAAAAAATGATGTCTCTCGATATTTTCGCCGAGGAAAAATCGACTCCAAATGATCTCAAGAATCTTAACAGGTTTTTCACCAATTACCGGACACCCTGTAGCCAATAAATTCAAATAATTCCTTTTCTAAAACATGGAGCCGAAGAAAACGCGAGGGTAAATTGATTGATTTATTCTTTGCAATAATAATCTCTTCCTCGCAGTTATACGATAAAAATTCTACGAAAAGATGAGATATATTATATACGAATAAAGCGCTGTTGTATAAGTCTAAGATTTCTACCTGCGTCAGCATTAACAAACTATCAGTCAGCGGCAAATATATAGTTGATTCAATTTTCTTTCTCTCAGTTATGTCACTCGATCACTTTGCGGGCCGCAATACGGTGACCACTCAGAAAGCTGCACACGTGTTAGTTAAGCGGCGCCCATAGGCATGTTCCGAAAATACTGTACTTACGCGGACGTATCGCGAGTAATCTCGAGAAATAAGAAATAAAATCACACTCGATAGAAATAGGAATATTTACGCACGCGTCACTTTTTACGCAGAATTATATACAGATACCTATATAATCCATCCGTTCTCTCTTATTTCGCAAAATAATCACCAACTTCTAGTATAAAATTAATTTTTACAATAATCATTATGTTTTTACATACACATTATCGAGCGAATATAGGATATCTCGTGTGCGCATCGATAGAATATAAATACCGATTTCTCTAATGAAATCTATATTCTTACCTTTTGAAAGCGCGTACGAATCTTCCCAGTGTGTTTAATGTCTTATACGAACGAAGGACACATATTTAATGAAATCACGTCAACACCACGCTCTCTCATTTATAATGTCGCAAAATGATATCAACAAATCTCTACGCGCGTAAATTGTTATTCAACTTTCGAAACGAAAGTGGGGGGGGAGGGGGAAGGGACCCTACTTTACGTACCTTATTTGTTTAAATCACTCGGCAAACCGTTCGAGAAAGGTTTCAATTCGTCACACCGTGCATGCAGTGTATTATTATATTATATGCGCGTACGTTTTGTCAGGCGGAAACTCACTATGTCACGTTGCATCGCACGTCGGGCCGTACACTCGAACGTGTGATGTACAGACTCGACTCTCGCTCTCGGGGCGGCCGGTGCCGCGGATCTCGATATAGACAGCCGGCCTGCGCGTGGACCAATCGGACGGCGAGTCGCGACGGGCGGGGATGTGGCGTGATCCTCGGTGACGTCACGCGGCGACCCGCGCGATCGATAACTCGAAACTGTTTCGACGTTGCATTACGGTTAACTTTACGGCGCGAAGACGCGACCGTACGTCGTTCATACGTCAAATTTATATACATATGGATTTATTGTCACTTAACACGGAGCCGCGATCTGCGTATTCGTGTCCTTTTCACTCGATTCGATGTAAATAGCGAGAAATTACGCGAGCGCGAGCGCGATGAAGATTGCAAAAATCGATGGAGACGCTCTCCCTCTGGCCTCGATAACGACTAACGCTGTCACATGGTCGTGCGTGTTATCAGGCGAGTCCAGATGCAGATACAGAGAGTAAATTTATCGACAGTAACGATAATTTATCATGCGTCGATTCCTTATTATTTTTTTGTATTATATTATATATATTGTATAAATAAATATTTCGTCTGTGTATATACTTGTAAGGAATTAAATGTTAATTAAAAGTTAATTAAAATCCAGCACACACATTACAAAAATTTTATAAATTCAAAATACTTTATGCATTCGAATCACGAAAAACATGTAGCTGATGTTTTTTTTTTTTTAGATAATTGTTTACAGATACTTCTAGGGGATTAAATGTTAATTAAAAATTAATTTAAATCTAACACATACACACATATTTAAAATTATATTAAATTAAAAATACTTTTGCGTACTAACAAATATATAATCAGAAAAAGATAAAATTTAAATCACAAAATAAAGCGACCGTTTTTTTTTTTAGAAAATTATTTATATATACAAAATATATAAATATTATGAAAAGAGAGGTCTACAATATTGTTTATAAAACAAATAGAAAATAATATTCTTTTTACTCTTGTGCTTTCAAATTTTATACAGAAATATATATAAAAAAAAAAAAAAAAAACAATAGATAATAATTGTATACTAAACAAATATTCAAGATAAAAGGATTATTGGAGTCGATGAACGAGTTGCAGAGCAGGGATGTTTGTGCATGCACACAGTAAGGTTACTCTGGCACGTGTGTGATTAACGTTTAAACTTTATTAAAACCAACAACAATAACAAGAGCAATAACAACAAATCGATGTGCCTCAAACAACCCGTAGAATAACTGCATCTCTTTCTCTCTTTTTTTTTTTTTTTTTTTTTTATTATACAAAAAAAAATCGATCTGCCCCGTCTCTTACGTCGTACTACCATCGTCGACCGTCGTTCGAGCACGTTTCATTCAATGCGACCGAGGATCATTGCGAGCGAACACCTGGGCGAGACCTGCGACATTAGTAAGGATATTTGCAGATAAACAACACAGGATTAATAAACGTGATCGTGGATGACGCTCCGCGTCCAGAGATCATACACACGTGACTTATAGAGATATATCCCGTGTGCCCTCACGATGCTGCTACGATCGCTAAAAGCAATGCAAGGAGACAAGCTAGCAGGAGCATGGAGTACGTCGTTACCGTGACAGTTAGGATGTTAGTGACACGGGAAACACTGGCGGACCGCGCGTCGTGGATCATGCGCGATTCCGCACGATCATCAAGCTCGCACCATGTGCGCTCACCTTCATCCCGCGCATCGCTAAGAATCGGCGATTCGATTCCGCTAGGTGGTGTCACGGTGATCTCCTCCTGATCGCGTTCCTGCTCCTGCCTCAGAGCATCGGCGATCAGATTAATCTTACGAATCGGGCTGTCCACGTCCACGGTGGACGTGGTGGTAGGGATTGACGTCACGCAGGTGTCGATCTTTCTCCTGCGTCCCGTCTTCTGCCCCAGGTCCTCGATCTCCCGTCCGTGCTCGTACAGACTGGCCGCGGCCAGTTCCAGGTCGCGGACGGCCTTGGATAATTCGGCGTCGGCAGTGGAAATGTTGTCGAAGTGACTGGCGCCGCTTTGGTCCCCATCGTCGCTCGTCGATAAACTACGTTTCGAAAGTACGCGAGTAGTAGTTACCTCCTCCGATCTCGAGGACACGACGAGCCGATCGTCGCTCGTTTGGTCGTCTTGACTGTAGAGAGTAGAGCTGCGCGTGCTGCCGCTTTGGTTCTCGACCTCGGAGTTGTGTGACGTCCAGGAATTCTTGCGAGTAGACAGATGACTGTCGCGTAGGCGGTCTGCCGAACTGCTGAAAGCCTCTGCCGCAATTAGCTTAACATTCTCGTCCGCCGTGCAAAGATAGAAATCAAGGTTGCTGGCTGCTGGTGTCGTTTCCGATGTGGACCTTGCGGAATTCGTAACCGAAAATGCAGTTGGACTCTCGATGTTTTGCTCCGAGTTGGCACGCTCTGGATAATAACTATTTACAGAACGTATGTTCATTGAAGGTTCGCCGACCCCGAGTTTGACGTCAAAGTCGTTCGACTTATCCGTTGGCATGACAGTAGAATCGTTCGACCCGATTGGTGGCGTTGCATCAGTATCGTCGCTTTTTATCAAGTTAACCAGATCTTGGCAGAGACGACTGTATGCGGTGAAGACAGTTTCCGTACCGCGACCGCTCTCGGGCATCGAGACGTTGGAATCCGAGCCTAAGTACTCGTGCCAAAATTTATCGTCCAAAACGGTTGTCGAAGACAACATGGCATCGGACAGCTCCGCGATATTTGTTGGTGCTTTCTCCTTCTTGGGGCTTGTCTGCGTTGCCGCTCCCGGTGATACGTAGTCGCACAGCTTCTTCCGGTACGCGTTCATCGCCGGATGATTGCCGTTGATATCAGTGTTGCTTGTAATCGCCGCTGGTTCCTTTCGCCTACGCGCTACGTCGTTATCGGATAGCTCGCCATCGCTTACGACGCGTCTGAGATATTCCGGTCGCTCGAACGTTGCAGCCAAGTTGTTCGCTGTCTGTATTTCGTCCTTGATGGTGTCGAGGCTGGGCTCGCGTCGCAAGTGAATTCGATCCTGGTTGATCAATCCGTAAAGATTGGCCGACAAGGATCTGACAGCGCGTTTCTTCTTTACGTCAGCTCGTGGCTGTTCCTTCAAGACATCGATTCTGTTCTCCGTAAGGACGTTCCGCGTCGCGCCTGCGTCCTTCCTGAGAGCTCTGTAAGCCAAGTCATCCGTGACCACATCGGGCTCACTTTGCGGTATGTACGGCGAGCGCGGCTGTTCCGGTTTCGTCGGTGTCGTGTGTAAGTAATCGCTCTCGGTCGCCGCGGTAACCGGTCCGAGAGGTATACCAAACGGCGGCTGCGGATCGATTATTCTGAGAGTGTTGTTGGAGTGATTTATACTGCGGAAGACCACATCGTCGCGTGTAACATCCGGTTCGTTCCGACGGAATGGATAGGTCGACGGTAAACGCACGAGGTCGTTCGCCGAATCTCGTCGCGAAAGGACGGGCGAGGCGACAAGGTAGCTGATGTTGGATAGAGTAGATTGTCCCGCGATATCCGACAGTGACGTGGGCCTCTCCTTGGGATGCATTCTTCGATAGGCCATGTCATCCTTTGTCCTGTCCGGTGAGTCTGGAGTAATTACGGTCACCGGGTCGTTTTTAGCTTGCTTGAGACTAAACTCTTCCATGCTTCGACGTTCCGCGCGATCCAGGAGATCTTCGTCGCCGAGACGAAGGCTGTTATATATCGCTTCCAGCTCGGATAAAGCTTCCTCGAGATTTTTTGAGCTTCTTCGTCTGTTCTCCAAGTCTTCCTCGGTTGGTGTCGGTCCTCTATTGTCCTTTCTTTGGCTGTTTTCTTTACGATTATCAACATTACACGGTGTGATGGAACGTGGAATACGTTGCTCGCAAGGAGACCTTCCGGACGACCAATCGGACGATGCGGCAGACGCGTGCGATGAAATCGTCTCGTGTTTATTCAATTCGCAGATGTTCACTGATTTATTCTTGGCCTTGTACGCGCCGTAATTTGCGTCGTTGCAATTGAGTTGATCGTTGCAAGTATTTCTGCGTCGACATCTCATCGCTTCGCTTTCCTCAAAAGTCAACTCATCCGCACGATGACGACTGCAGTTATATTTGTTGTTTATACACTCCAGGGAATTACGGAATTCTGTTTTAGGATTTTCCACCTCGCGATCCATTTTATCGCGCCAGGCGAGCTCGTTGTTTGACTCATACGATCTAAAGTTTCTCCAATCAGGCCTCGATATCTCCCTCGTGACATCAGTCTTTTTATCTTCTTGCTTAAAAGAATTTGGCACACTCTGATGTCCGTTAATTGGATAGGAACTATATCCATAACCGAATACGCGGTATCTGGGATCTCTCGGCGGTGGCACAGGCGGTTGACTATCCGGATCAGCTGACCGATGATCAATAATATAATCGAACTGGTCCGAATAATGGCACGCATTCTTCGCAGGATATGTAAAGAAATTCCCAGCTTGACGATTGTCTCCGCTGATATGTCGCGAAATCTTTCCATAAGCGTTATTCTGATTCAAGTCTGTGACGTATTGTCCAGTAGAATATCTCCTGTAATCGGTGAAAATTTCGTTTGGATTTGACAAACCCGCGCGATGCCCATCCTGTAGACTCTCCGCGGAGGATTTTTGAACTGGAAACGCCCGACTCGAATTGGAATACGCACCAAATCGGCGCGGATGTATGGGCGGGCGACACAATCCGTTTGCGTCGGCGTAAATGGCGCGTTGCTTATCTTCAATATGCTCCGAGGAATACCTTTTGCTATATGGATCGTTCAAACTGTCACAAGTGCCGTTGCCCTCGTCTCGAGATAAACGCTTGATGTAACGCTCCGTTCGAGCAGCACGCGTTTTTCTATTACACATATTGCTCCTCTGGCCATTTTGTATACCGTCCGCCACGTGAATTCTGTTCAATGAATTGTTAGACCTTTGACAATCTTCGTCAGAACTGCTTTCAACGCACAGATAGTCTCTCTTTGCTTCGACTCGAGCTTTCAGTTTGTTCTTTCGAATCTTCTTTCCTAAACCGTCCAACGAACCGTCGCTGCTACGTGAATGCAGTGAATCTCGATGCGAATCTGTTGACTGACGAACGTTACTCTCAGCTGTCATCTGCCTCTGCTTTAAATTATTCTCTATCGAGTAAAGAACAACACCATCGGGTTGCTTGCTCAGCTTGATAGGTTTTCTTGGTGTTCTGTTGCAATAAACCATCTCTTCATCATTAGAGGAACTGTCATAATCCCTTATTGAAGATATTCGACGCAGAATACCACCTATTGACCATTTCTTTTCCTTCTTCTTATGCGATGTACTGGATACTGCGTCACAAACTGGCAAACGCCGTGTTGGAGGTAGAAGACCATCCATTCTCAACATATCCTTTTTGCGTAACCCCTTTCTCTCCATTACAAGTTTCAGCGAGTCTTTTTGCAGTTAAAATACCTGTAAAATATAAAATATGTAATAATACGTTACAATGAAATGGAGAAAAAAATACTTTTCTAATAACACTGTTTCCAAAATAGAATAACCACACGTGTATATTAATTTCACGTTTAAGTGTCAATTTATAATATTTATGAAAATAAATAAATCATAAGAAAACGAGCTCAAACTATTTTACAAAAAAAAAAGATATAAAAATAAAAGTAAAATTATATTAAATAATCATCTCATGTGTATTAAAAAAAAAAAAAAAACACATATTCATTAAATATATTAATACCACATTTTCTTTCTCTCTCCAATATACTGTCGTTTCTCATATACATTCTTTTCAGTTGAATGTCCGCGCAAATATACTCACTCGACGACATTCTTAGAAAACGTTTATTACTCCTCGATAAAATTGCATTCTTTCCCGATTATTATAAATGCACGACCGTATCTTGCTGTGCACTAACCTCCGATGTGGAAATCTGCGATTTCCTTCCTCTATCCGATCCAAGCCTCGAACAATGAATCACCACAAATGTCAGATATACAATCATTGAAGATTCGGCCAAGTTGCAGCTGCGACAGCAGCACAATAAGTGAGGTCAGTATACACGTCGCTTGCCGATAAACACGATGCAACGCAATCGCGCACCAGCTCCTCGCCTTCTCGTCCCTCTCTATCTCTCTCACTCTCTCTCTCTCTCTCTTTCTCTCTCTCTACCGTCTCCCGCCTTTCTCGCAGACGGTCTTGACAGCTCGATTGTCGCGCGTAATAACTCGTCCAGGTCCGCCTCGTTGCGCGACTTCTCTCGCTGCTCCAGTTTCACTGATTCGTTAGCTCAAGCGGCGTCAAGGAGAAGGAGACCCGAGTGACCTCGAAACAGCCATCCTTCTCGCACAGGTCCGTGACGGTGGTATATATTCGACTCTCGACACGAGACGCAACGGCCATTGCTCGTCGAACGTCGCGTACGCGTCGTCGTGCGTAAAAGGCACGGCGGTCTGGACGGCCGCTGGTCGGAGGCCTGCGAGACGCGAGGAAAGAAGCGAGGCAGCGATTCGTTCTTCGGACCCCACCCATCGCTCTCCTCGCACGACTTCGCCTCGCGTGAAATCTTCGCGCGAGCACCCACGCGCTACCACGCGCTCTACGTGACTAATGCACTGCCCGTGTTAATCTGATAGTGTCACGTGTACGTCGGCGCATCCCCTCCACCGTAGACACCGTAACAAGAATAGATTGAACCCCAGGTGAGTCCAGGTAAACAGACAGACGAGCAGAATTTCTCTCGTTTTTTTTTAGTATTTTTTAAGACCACGTGTCTAACCTTTTTTGCTCTCCTCTTTTGTATAGTTCTTCCTATTCTAACCTTTGCACTCCAGATCTGTTATTTTTATCTGATCGAGTGTAGGATTTTATAATATATTATGCAAGAAAGTAAATATAAAAAATCTTGGAAAAATTAAGTTTAAAAATATATATTTCTTTATATTAATTCAGCACGTGTAGAACTTATTTTTTATAATTTGATAAATCAGCTGTTTTTAAAAGTAATGAAAAGATCTCGTATTTCCAATATTACATATATATTATATTAAATTAACATTTCATCAAATATCTTGTTTTTCAATCTTTGAGATTAAAAATATATCTGAAATAAAATCAAGAAAATCTTGAAATGATAAGATACGCGTTTATATAGCACAGGCAATTATTGTCATTGTCACTTAAATCGATAATGAGAGAAATCTTTTAGGAACAATAGAGTGAACAAGAGTACAACTGCTGTGTGAGTGTTAAGCTTTTTCGTTTATTGAAAATATCTCTGTAAAACGTGTGTATATTGTGGCCGGGCGAGGTAAGCCGACAATACCGAATCTTCGACAACGAAATGAAATCGGGTAGCAAACGAAGAGATACGATGAAGACATTGAAAACAATAGAGTCGATCGTATTTTAGTATCTACATAAGTAAAGGACGAATCAACGATGCATTCGCTCTTACTTTTTTTTTTAATCTTATTATTAATTATATTATGTATAACAAAGCGGTAACAACTTGTTAATTGTAACTATTATGATAATAATCGTTTACTTTATATAATTACAATAATATAATGTGTAAGGATCGTTAACTAATCGATAACAAACGAATCGTATCCTCCTCCTTTTTTTTCCTTCTCTTTTCTTATCTCTCCCTCTCTCTCTCTCTCTCTCTCTCTCTCTCTCTCTCTCTCTCTTCTTCTTCTTCTTCTTATTCATCGTATCTTCTCCCCATCATCTTCGTCGCTTTCCGTTTTGACCCAATATCGATCGTTAGCTTACAATTAAATCATTTTATTATTATTACTCTTTATTTCGCTCATCCCCCTCTCTTTTTGTGTATTAATTATTTAACAACAGTTTTTTTATCCTCTTATTATTTGCTCTTTAATTTAATAATCGTAGTAAATATAGTAATTATTTATAATATTGTGCAAATAACCCATATTTTCTCTTGTTTATTTTTATCCTGTTAAGTAGTAATGAATGTCTTAACGGAGGAGCTTCTCTGTGTTCTCGCATTTTTTTTTCCTCGCGTGTCTCGTCTTGCGCGCGCGCGTGCGCGCCTGTCCACGCGTGCGTACACGTGGACACGCGCGCGTCATCCGGTCCGCGTGTCCGCACGAACACGCGCGAGCACGCACACACACATATTATGCACACACGCACTCATATACACTCACACACACACACACATACATACATACATACGCAGATTTTTTTTTTTTAATGGACGATCCTTCGCGCGTTTTTTTTTTTTTTAATGTTTCGACAGCTAGCTTGTTAAAATTGGATTCTTAGCACGTTTCTACCTAGCTTGATGACCCATGGCAGTTGCTTGTTCATTTATACTGGCCGACAGGCTCCGTAGCTTTACAATGTCCGTAGCTTTAAAGTGTCTTTACAATGCTTTAGCCCAGCTCTAGGATTTTTGTTTCATATTTATTTATTTATTTTTTTTTATTTCATTAATATCATTATTTATTATCTCACGACGTAGGATTAATGATTCGAGAGTATCGAGACACTACAAAGCCCTTTTTGTTGCTATCCGTTTAAGAAAATTTTTCGTGCATTTACGATTAGTTAACTTAGTTTTCTTTTATACAATACGTAACGGCAGTATCGTCCTCGGAGAAAGTACGTTAAACCTCGTCTTACCTCGCTTAACGAAGGAAAGCCCTATTTTTTTTTGTTATATCTTACAGCCGTCGTCGCGTAAAAGCTTGTATTTTTAATGTACACTTTGAAAAAATTAACAAAACTCAACGAAGCACACCACGCACGCTCTCCCATCCCCCTCCCCCTAGCGACATTGTCTTCTTCGTCATCGTCGTCATCATTGTCGTCGTCGTCGTCGTCGTCGTCGTCGTCGTTGTCGTTGTCGTTGTCATCGTTGTCGTCGTCGTCGTCTTTGTGGTTACAATGTATCGATCAAACAGTGTTTTTTCCCTTGCGAAACTTTTCTTCCGCGATATCACCAACAGTTGTCAAGCAACCCTCCCCTTCGCTCCTCAAACAACTCTTATATAATATACATTTCGGAGATAGAAATGCGGGAGGACAGCGAAAGGACTGGCTTTTTAAGCAAAAAAAAGAAGGACTTGAGTAGAGAAACATCTCTTCTTTTTTCCTATTCCTCCTTCTCTCCTAGTGACGATAAAACGAAGAAGATAATTACTAAATCGCCGTTCCGTAATGTAGATATATGTTACATAATCTGTATATAAGTTATGTAATTTAATAATATATTTCTTAAAGCGCGAGAGATTTTTAAAAATCCTGAAAAATATTTGCACGCTCTTCGACATAGCATTCGCGCATATCTTGACGCAATCTTTTTCGACGGACATTTTCTCATCTTACGTAAGATATGGTCCCCTCGCAGTCCTCTTCGATTCGATGTCACGGACGGAATGTTAATCTCAACGTCGATGAGAACACGTTGCGATTAAATTATTGGGGAAGTGGTGAATAACGCGCGGCACGCGTTGTAACATTCCATCCTTCGACGAATCGACGCATTTGCCCAGACAGACTACTTCAGCCTACTTTTATAAAGCAGATGGTCCGCATTTTCAAGATAATCTCGGACGGGTTCTCCAAAGTGAACGCGTTGCGTAACCGATTTTTTTTTTTTTTTTTTTTTTTTTTTAGTATAGCTCTATCGTCAGCAACGAATGCGAATCGCAAAGATATAATCCACGAGACGATGTCTGATTTAAAAATCATAATTATTTTATATCGCAAGCTAATTACGGTGATGTTGCGAATTCAAGGGAAACTTTGCAACAATCTACAAGTTATTCGGGATATTATCCGTCAAATTGTTTGACATTGAATCATCGTTTATGCCGGTCGATATCCGAAGCACAGAAATAGAGAACGCTTCCATTATCTTCATCGCGTGATTCGCCTTTTTATTTCTCACTTTGCGTGACTCATCGAGACGATCGTGAAAAGCGAAACCCATGCAAATTTGCCTTAAGCCACTCGTCTCTTCGTCTAACGCCTCCAATCGGGGAAGAACGATATGTAAATCGTCGAGGAGGCGTTTCCGAAGATTGCGGCCACATTCGTTGGACTGTCCGTCGCTCGTTTAAGCCTGTCCTGTGCATACAAATCTACATCGGAACACGAGCATGTTACGCTAATGCCCTAGCCAATTAAGGGCTCAGAATAAACGTTCGTGAGACATTACAGGGGCTTACGTTAAACGTTTCATCGGCGGATGCGCTTATGTCCTATAAACATTCGATAAAGTTAAGTGACATTTAACCGATCGTCTTCGCCCTTTTCCTCTTCTCTTTACGTCTCTGCAAACAGACAATCGAGATTTTTCCAGAGACAGTGTTTAACGAGAAGAGAATTAAATGTACGCTATTGCGTAACGTTGATTTACGTTAATCAATATTTCTCGGTTCGATGTAAAAATATGTGTACGCGACAGGCCATAAAGTTTCGCGTCGCCCATCTATCATTTCCGTATATCGACTTATATACACGATTGCCTACATAGTCGACTCGCGAATGTAATGTCGAAAATATTTATTATTGTGAGGAAAAGCGATTTGATTATATTATATCGAATTATTTGCACGTATTATACAACACGGGAGAGGAGGCCAAACCGATGACGGGGCGGGGAGGGAGTCTCGGAGGTACGGGACAGAGTGAGCCGGACGGACCTTTTCGGATATATATATATATATATATATATATATATATATATATATATATATATTTCATACTTTTCGATATATCGAAACGATATCGACGGCTATGCAGCAAAGTCACTTCCGTCTTTGATTTGTCATCGTCATCGTCATCGTCGTCCGTCGCGCTTTCAAGACGCCGCGATTCCGAGGGACAACGTCGATGGCGCGAGACGCGATCGATCGGTTCGGAAAAACGTCGAGGGGGGAGGGAGAGAAGACCGATACATATGTGCGGAAATGCATGTTCAGATGACAGTTCTCGAACGAGCGAGATGCAGGCACGCAGCTGCGTTGCAGTTGCACGCCTGCGATCCGGTAGCGTTAGTGCCATCCTGATCAGATTTCTCTGCAAGTTTTAAGAAACGCATCTCTTTTCGTTTTTACATAATTAATATATAGTGCATTTCGACTACTTTATTATCGCGATAAAAAAAAAAAAAAAAAAGTCAAAGTCTCTTTGCAAATGCGGACGGCATATTAAATGCTCCTGATTATACGCATCGCCGTCGCCAAGGATTATTTTTATGGTTGTGCGATGTAAAAAATACTTTCAGCCCCGCGTATGCGTCTGACAAAGCGACGTAGCGAAACGCAATTTTGAAGCGCTAAATATTTTCAGTTTACAATTAGGAACATGCGTTCTTCTTATCGTTTGTCTTACGTTTTACTTTCGTATAGAGATAAATTTATTTGTGAATATATATATACATATATATATATATATATATATATATATATATATATATATATATTTTTTTTCTTTAGAATATAAATTTCACACAATATTTAATCTTAGCAATATACATTTTAAGCGATCTTAGCTTTAGAATTTTTAAGTGGCCAATGTAGGTACTGTAGAAATGTCGAATAATTCGCGATTCGAAATTCGTGCATTGCAAATAATTGTAGAAAAGGTACGATTAATATCAAACAAAGCTTTGTCGCAGAGCAAAAACTCGCCGATAGCGTGTGAATTATTTGTACAATAATTTCCCAATGACAGATCTTAAACACTGTTTGTAATTTAAATATGTTTTCGTAAAAGTAATGAATATTTGTGACGTTATTTTTGAAATGTTTTATATCATTATATTCATCTACGACGACACCACTGCTCTTCGATGTTCTAATTGTGGACGTTGTCTTTGTCATTTATTAGCCTCGTCATTGTCATCATTGGCTGCGTTCGGACGATGAAACAGTCGATTGAATAATAATCGAATGTGATTGACGAAGAGAGAAGAGCGTAAAGTGAAAACAGAATTTGTAATTTACAAATTAATTACAAATCGCGCGTAATTTATAATTTAGAAAAAATTTAATCATTTAATTTTATAAACTAAAAGTGCACATAATATATATATATAATTTGTCATAATTCTGTCATAAATATTCTCCCATATTTTTCTTGCAGCTCAATTATTAGACGTGAAAGATCTAGATCTATATAACGATGACATTTAAATCCTTTATCTCCGAGTGCTCGTAAATCCAGCAATCATATTCAATTGCATTAAGACTGTTACATTATTGTAAGCAACATCTATGCTGAACACAGCCTTTGTTCTCGCTGTTACGTCCGTCGCGTCATGGTCCTTGGTCTTTACGAGAGACGCTCTCGACCAGCGAGAACGCGTTCTCCCTCTCTGCCCGAATTTCGACACCCCCACCCACATGTCGACTTCCTGTCTAAAGACTGTTGACAACAACGGCCCGCCGCTTCCACGTCGTTGTCCCTCACGACCCGCGCGCGTCTGGTCCCCCCCGCACATCCCTTTCCTCCGTCCAATCGACCCTACGCGGATGTAGACGTAGAAAAATAACCACCGCACAATCCGCATTAACACACACGCACACGCACACGCACACATGCACTATTATTTCTCTCCTTGTTTTTGTTATATCTCGCCGCCTACTTAGGCTCACCGCCACGCGCGTGACCGCGATGACGCTCTTCCTTCATCTCGACGATTCGCTCGTGTGCGTGTGCAGGGCGAGATGCGCTCTTCGAGCTGTCCTCCGCTCGACATTTTAAGGGAAAGGATAGTCGGCGTTTGAAGAAAAAAATGCAACGTTCGCGAAGATAAATGTTTTTCGAACAGCAGAGTTTTTTTTTTTATTCCAACGACTAATAAAATGTCAAGAGCAGAGGAAACAGACGCGGGCGCTCTGTTTGTCTCATCCTGCACACACGCATCCGTCTTCGAATTAGTGATGGTCGATTTTTAAGAAAGAATTGATTTTTGAATCGATCTTGAATCGAAGTAACTGAGATCGATTTATTAAAAAAGTCGGACCAAAAGAATCGGTTCCCTAAAAATCGATCTAAAAAATCAAAGCTACATAACAAAAACTAAAAAGTCATGATTTTGTAAGATGGATTATATTTGCATAAATATAGTAAATTATGTTTTACTTTAAAATAATTTGATTTATAAAATTATTTGACATTAATTTCGGAGACACTCAAAAATATTTAAAAAAAGAATAAAAATATATTTTAAAACATTTTTTTTTTTTTTTTTAATATATTTATTCAATTTTCCATTCGTGTGCAGATTGAAAAGCGCCACTTCTGGCACCACTAAACGTACGTATATCAAATCAACAGATCGAAATTTGATTTTCTACAAAAAGAATCGATTCGTATAAGAATCGAACAGAAAAGAATCGATTTTTTTAGGAGAAAGATTGATTTTCTGAAAATCGAATCGAGATCGCCCATCACTACTACGAATATATATATATATATATATATATATATATATATATATATATATATATTCTTACGAACGGTTGCAGAGTGTCGTCATCGGTGTCGTCATCGTCGTCACGCGTTGTATCGCGATAAACTCTGATACTGCCAGTGTAAATTGTTTAAACACACGTTCAAAGTTGCTCTGGTGATCTGTGTGTAAGTTGTTGCGCGGAGGCAAAATGAGATTGGTACTTATACTTCGTGAGGGAATCGCCAACTGCTATTGCGACCACGGTGGAAAGAGCACAAAGTGTGTATGTGTATCTGCTTGGTTGGCCACGTTAAGGAATTGAGAATCTATCTCCGGGACGTTTGACAATGAGACCCAGCAGAGAGGAATCGTGCCGATTTTCGATTAATTGGGACAGATGGGTTTCGCAAAGGGAGCTGTCCTATTTAATTTAAATAAATGGACCTCCTCGCAAACAATATAATGCGTAGAGCTGTCTCTTTCCATCGTGGCCCAAACGTCGATCGGGGTCGACGCGTGCAACCTTGACGGACGCGATTCCATGCGAAGTCTCTGTGCGTAAACCCGTCTAAATTCTCCGCATTTTTATTAATCGCTCGGCCGGAACACCACCGACTGCGTTACTAAAGATAACTCGGGTGCTGAGAAACAGAGAGCGAAGAGGATATGGTTCGCTTTCGTGATGTAGAGAACACAAAAGCAGCGGCTTAAACGGTGTGTGCGATCAGACGCCTCACCATGATCCGATGATTAAACGTTATTTAACGGTGCGATATATCGGGAAACCCAAGTTTTTTTTTTTCTTTTCTTTTCTTAAGCTTGCTTAAGATTGCTGTTATTCAAAAGGCACAACGTAGGGTTTTCATTATCATCCGATTAGCGAGAAATACTTGTACGATCCAATTCGTTTTCGCGTGTATAATATAAAAGACTCTTTCTATATAGAGGTTTTCTACTTCTTCTTTCTTCTTCTTCTTCTTCTTTTTATTTTCTCTTAATTTTCCCCTTATTTTCTCTTTCTCAGGCTTTTCAAGATACGCGATTTCAGAACTCTCGAAGTGAAACACTCTCGCTACTGAAAGAGCAGTATATATATATATATATATATATATATATATATATATATATATATGTATATATATATATATATATATTTCGGAGCGATAAAACTATATTTTATATAACAGTATATTCTCTTTGTAATTAACCACGCCAGAGAGAGTTCGAATCGGACGAACAAATTTCGCGCGTGCTCCGTGTTGTGTGCACCATCGATACAATAATAATTACAATAATAATAATAATAATAATAATAATAATAATAATAAATAGAATAATTATAATTACAACAACCCTATTTAAAATATCTTCAGCGTTTTACGGGTTGTGCGACGCGAGACGGGTTTACGCGCGCGCGCACGGCGATCGTTTGCGATTATTCGAATAACGATACACTAGAATGTATTTTAATTTATTTATTTCCGAAGCGCGTTTACTACGTCGTGTAAGACTGCGTGTAAGTTTTTTTTTTTTTTTTTTCTTTGTAAATGTGTAAATATCTAGCTGAGAGATGATGAGACTGCGGAATCGCGCCCCCCCCTCCCCCCTCTCTCTCCAACCCTTTCGGCCGTTTGTCAATCGTCGGGTAACAATTTTGCGTAAGGACGTCTTTCTTTCCGCGCAGCGGCCTTTTTCTCTCTCTCTCTCTCTCTCTCTTATTATTATTATTTATTATTAATTTTTTTTTTTTAAGAAGCCAATACGCACTTTTCTTTGACGCATTTATAGCCGTACGTGATACAGTATCGCGACGCGAAAGTGTCAAAAGGGAAGGGCGGCGAAAGAGCGGAGGCACACATTAGGCAAATGGGAGTAAGAGAGAAATAGATACACACACACACACACACACACACACACATATATATATATATATATATATATATATATATGTATATGTATATGTATATGTATAAATCCGTGAGAAGAATCCGAGAAAAGAGGAAAAAGGAACGACGATTTACAAGCGGTTTCCCTCGGTCGGGACGCAAAAGGTTCTTCGCGCACGATAAACCCGATCGGAAAAAGAGCCAGAACGCGGCCAAAAAGAGACGCGGACACGTCGTCGACATTGACCCCGAAACGTGGGGGGATGCTTCGCGAAAGGGGAAGGGGAAGGAGAAGGGGAAGGGGAAGGGAAACAATCTCTGTAATGCACATGTGAGAATCGGGAGGAGGGGGGGAGGCGAGAGGCGGGGAAGTGTTACATTCGCAGTCCGCGAGTTAATTAATTCGCGTCGGTTAGGTATATTATACTTGTGAGACGCGGCGGCTCCCCCTTCGGGACCGACGGACGAGGTCGCAACATGACAGGTCCGAGAGAAAAAGGGGGCGGGAGAGGGGGGTTGTGGAACGAAGCGGCGCGACCAAGCGTTTTTCGCGCACCGTTTTTTTCCGCGAGAGATTGCAAGCCGAGCGAATGTATAACACTACTACGCGCACATTTCGTTTCATTTTTCACGAATGAGTCCCCTTTCGCCCGCGAAATTTCCTTTCGCTCGTCCTCTAATCGTCGTTAATCGAAAGTGATCATCGTACGTGTCGGTATCATCGACATCGTTAACATCATTATCGTCATCGTCGTCGTCGTCATCATTATCATCATCATCATCATCATCATCATTCTTTCGCGACTACTTTCCCTTCGTTCCTCTACCATAACTGCGATTATACAATATTCGTTCTTTAAAGCGAATGTCGCCGCAACGGGGGCTCGACGGCGGCGCCTGAGGCGTCGCGGCGTCGCGCGGGGGCGAGTAGGCGGGTAACTGCTGTAAAACGGTGTAAAAAATCCAAACGGCGGATATATAGAGAATTCGCGAGATTGAGCTAAAGTGTACAAGATGGTGTAGACAAGAGGTCGCGCGCCGCCTCGATGCGCGGCCGTCGTCGCGCGCGGCTAACGCGCGCGGATACTCTTTAAATCGAACGACGAGGAACAGAGGCGAGGCTCGCGAGAAAAAGCGAAATAGTCCATCTCTCCTTTTCTCTCCCCGTCGCGATGTCACGTCCCACGAGTCTCAATATGGGGAAGTCGACTCGGAGAGGACGTTGCGACGTTCCGGCCTTCCCTCCTCCTATTTCTCCTCGTGTTATTTTCGTAGTCTCTCTCTTCTTGCTTCTCTTCTCGTTTATCTTGAAGCGCCGTGTCGCGCTCTCGCGATATCTTCTGCGATCCGGACGCCACGGTCGATTGAAGCCGATCTTCGGCAAAATTGCGTATACACGCGCAAGAATCGGCGATCGGCGAGAGCAGCACACTTTCAAACCTGCTGATCTAGACGCACAGTCGCAGTCTCCTCATGTACTTTATATACGGACGCTCGTCTAACTAGCGACGTGTCTCTCTCTCTCTCTCTCTCTCTCTCTCTCTCTCCCAACGGTCGTGGCTCGTTTAAAGTCGATTAAAGGCAACTCGTTGGAGGAATTGTTATTTATACAACTATAAGGCTGTCGATGGAGAGCGCACGCGAGGTGCCCGCCCGGCCACTACTTCGCACGAGCAGTGCGAGCGGCTGATGATGCGTGATCATCGTCGTCGACGATGTTGCTGCTGCTGCTGCTGCTGCTGCGGCGGCTGCTGCTGCTGCAACTGCTGCTGCTGTTGCTGCTGCTGCGACTGCGGCTGCTGCGATAGAGCGATTTTCGGCGCACGGACGGCGGCGGTGGCTGCTGCGGCAGCTGCGACGGCGGCGACGACGACGTTGGCGATCAGACGTCCGCGGTTCTCGAAGTGACACTCGGCGATCGGCTGTGTATGACAACGCGATGACCGTTCTTCGTGACGTAACCGTCGCTCTCGACCAGCACCTTGGTCTGCCGTACGCACAGATCCGTGTCCGGATCGTCGCTCTCCTCGCTCGGCCCGCCAAGCCGTTGCTGCTTGTGCTTCCTCCAGGCATTCTGTATAAGACGAGCGCAATATTCCTCGCGCTGCCGCCACAGGGTGGATGAGACCGGCTCGTAGCCGACTTCGTCGGGCCGTGCCTGGACCTCGCCTAAATCGCCCGTCTCTTCGATTGGATTTCCCTTCCGTGCGAAAAAGTCCTTGGTGAGGGCGTCGAGGATATCCACGCAAAACATAAGGTCACCCTTACATATGGGGATATCCATCGACACGATCTTGTATTTATTGGGCTTATGTATCTGCAACGGGGGTTCCAATACATCAAGAAACTCCGACAGCTGGTCGTATCTGATGTACTGCGTGCCGTCCGGATCGAACTGCTGCCAAATCTCGTAGTACATGTCATAGTCGTCGTCCGTCAGGCCCTCCTGCACGTCTTCGGTGGCCTGCGAGTAATTCTCGAGAATCACGGCGATGTACATGTTGATGACGATCAGGAAGCTGATGACGAGATACGAGAGCAGATAAGCGATCCCGATCGTCGAGGAGCCGCAGTTGCCCGGGTAGCCGATCTCGTTGTTCGGCTCCTGGCAGTCCTCCTCGTTTATTATACCGTCGAGAACACCGTCCCAACCGGCCGATGTCGACATCTATCAATTATTAAATCATTGTAATTGACAATGTGTCCAAAATACAATTAAAAAAACAAACACAAATTCTTTCTTATATCATTTTTGAAAATATATATATATATTTATTACATATCATGATATCTTGTCTTTAATTTTAATATTGTTATGAAGAGCAACTTTATTTGTTATTCGTTTTTTTTTTTTTTTTTTTTTTATTAAGATGTATTGCAAAGTTACCTGAAATAGCAGTATCATGGACTGTCCAAACGTTTTGAAATTGTACACGTCGTCGAGTCCGCTCTTGTCTTTGACGTGCATGAAGAAAGACATTCCGAATATCGCGAAGATAAACATCACCAAAAACAGCAGTAGGCAAATATTAAAGAGGGCCGGCAACGACATCGCCAGGGCGAAGAGAAGAGTTCGGATACCCTTGGCACCTTTCACGAGTCGAAGCACACGACCGACCTTCGCCACTCTCACTACACGAAGCAAAGTCGGCGATACGAAATATTTTTCAATAATGTCGCTGAGCACCAGACCTGTGCGGAAAAGAATATAGCATTTTTAGCAAATCCCAGACCTGGGCTCCACTTGAATTAATGTCGAGGAAAAAGGTGCCTAAATCATAGAATTCATTCGTATAAATTCATCAAAGTCTCGTGCATTGTCGGTTCAACAGGTTCGGGGTTACATGCATTTGGATTATCTAATTATCGTGTAGTTAGGAAAGTAAGGTGCGTGATTTATAGAAGCATTAAAATTTCAAGTTTCTATAAAACTTGTTTTCAAATTATATGAGTAGAAACGAAGAAATGAAAATCATCTGTTTCTCTCTTTCCGATAAAAAGTATGCATAAATCCGCGTGAGATAAAACATTCACATTAGACTCGTTCTAAGAAGTGTGTGCATTATAGGTGTACAAAATCGAAAACTTTAATTGTTGTAAAACTTCATGCGCGTCCTAAGAGGACTCGGATGCTATCTTTTAAAATTCCACTCTTGAAATGTCGGAAAAATATGAAAAGCGTAAGTCAAAATTAATTGATTATATGGCAGCTATATATCGTAGCCTAAATTCGAAATTATGCAGTGCTTTATGAAAGATAATTTTCTGAATATAAAAAATATTATTTTTACTACACTATATCATACGAAAATAGAGACGCACTCAACTATAATCGAAACCTAAATAAATTAGAATCTAAAACCTACTTTATACAGACCCGATCTTACCCGACACTTCGATTAATAATTGTTGCAATATCGATTAACGTGTTGAATCGCTCTAGCAAAGCGTTATGTCTCGTCACCATATTAAATATTTATCCTCTTAATAATAACTCTCACAAGAGATGTATTTATATTCTATAAAATTTATACAATTGTAAATTGCCTAACTTTAATTAATTCAATAAATGGAATGATTAATTCCATGCAGACAAAATTGCTGATTTAAAAAAAGTTATACTTGTTTTATAATTTGTTCGACACGAAATAACGCTGAGTTTAGCAATTCAATTTTGAATTTCAATGGCACTTTGTAGGATACGAATAAGGTCATGGGTTAGGCATGGTAAGGTAAAATCAACATCAATGTAAGGCTACGTAACGTAATGATATTCACCAGTCGTTGAGACACGAGCGAAACGTTGGGCCTGTCCGCTTAATCAAGAAGAGAGATTCTACGTGCATTAAAAAAAAAAAGAACATAGCGGAGAATTAGAAATAGCATGGCATGCCGAGATCTGTTCTCGCACGTGAGATAGAAACACTACGGCTACGAGTATATGTACTAAAGGCGAAGAGATAAACTAGATCATAATTTCCGTCGATTGAGAAGAAGCTAACAGGCCGCTCCTTTTCGCACATTTCGCTTTCGTTTCGCTCGGGTCATACGACTGACGCAACCATTACGTTACATTACCTAATATTGACAATATAACAACAACAAAATCAAAGAGGTTCCATGGCTCCTTGAAGTAGTGGTAGCGCAGAGCGAAGATCTTCATGAGACACTCGCTGGTGAATATCACAATGAATATCATGTTGAGATAGTCCAGAACATTGCTGAACGTTGCGGTTTGTTGATAATGGTCCAACGTCATCGTGAGCATGTTTAGCCCAATGAACAGCATGATTATCATATCGAACTTTTTGTCCGTCACTATTTCAAACACTATCGCCTGCGGTCGCCACTGTAAAAGTTGAAAGAAATATTTTATATCAATATAGGTATAGTTACCCGCGCTATACTTGCGAATAAACAAAAAGTAGAAAATAGTATTCTGAAATTAATTAAAGTCGAACATTTTTAATAAAATTAATGTCAAAGTCACAATGGTTTTCAAATTATTCAATATTAAATTATAACATTAAGTTTAAATTTTTAAGTAAAATATTGAAAATATTAAATTATTAAATAATATTACGCCAAATTTGCACGTTCAGATTTATATAATGATCTATGTAGATGTATATATACATGTATGATACAGCCCGTATGTGTGTATATTATTTGTATAAATTACCCTCGGTCGAGGAATGGCTTTCAGAGGCTTCTTATTGCCCATTTTCTTCATGGCGTTGTAATATTTCTTCTGATCTTCTGTCATGAACATCTCGAGGGATCCGCCAGCCTTCTTCTTTTGCTCGTTAAAGTTGTCGATGATCACACCAATGAATAGGTTGAGGGTAAAAAACGATCCAAATATAATGAAAAACACGAAGTAGAGGTACATGTAAATGTTTGTTTCGCGAATCGGCTGCTTGCCGACCTGAAATTAAAAGAAAGAAAAAGAGTGCGTTAGAATGTGTAATAAATATCGATAAGAAAAAAAAGGAAGCTGTTACGAGACTATACTCGCCTCCCTGGAATCGATCGCGTCATTCATGATTTGGATCCACCCTTTGAAAGTCGCCACTTGGAATAGGCACAGATATGCTTTCCCGACGTGATCGAAATTCATTGGTGAGTTCTCCCACGTGTAATTCTCTGCGAAGCAGGCGTTCCGATCTGGTATTATCTCGTAGCTGAGTGTCGTCTTGTTCACGTCGACGCACTGCGGCATAATAATCCGAAATTAAATTTTATGATGCACACTGTACTTTTTATTTATTTATTTTTTTTTAATGACAGTTTTCGAGAGAAAAATTCTGAAAATAAGTTTAAAAACTATAGGATATAAATAATCTTGCGTAAAGATTGATCATGGATTTTTTATATCTGCGCAATGTACGTACCTTGTAATATTTGCCAGCGAATAGCTGTACTCCCATGATAGCGAATATAAGCCAGAAAATAAGGCATACCAGCAACACGTTGAAGATAGATGGAATGGCTTGGACCAAGGCATTAACGACTACCTATGAGAGACGAAGTATGATTAAACGCGACATCACACTTTGATGTTTAATTAAATGTTTTAGCATCTATGTTCGACTACGCGATTGTTACACGCGCTATGCACGTGCTTGTGTTTTAATGAAAGATCCAAAATACATAAAATTTATTTATTTTATAAAAAACTGATTGTAAAAGAAGAAAATAGACAGTTTTATATTTTCAAAAAAAGAAAAATAATTCTTATATAGGTGTTATTTTGAAAAAAATTTACAATTTTATATTTTTTGCAGAAAAGTGAAAAATATTAAGATAAATAATTATAAAAATTTCTACTTAATAAACACAAACAATATAATTTATTTATTAGAAATATATATTATAAATTATCTTTCATATAAAAAATAGCTATATAATTTAATATTAATACACAAATAATAATATAAAAATTTAATCTAATATTTATTTATATATATATATATATATGTATATTGCATTTCTGTGTGCAATAGCTTTTAATTCTGTGCGTGATATTTTGGCTTTGCAAGCGTTTTTGAGTAGATCCCTTTGATTGATTGTGTCAATACATGATGAATATTATAAGTAGACGTGAATCAAGTGAATTAAAAGTCAAAAAAATTGAGAAAAGTAGAGAAAATTGAAATACTTTGAGATTTTCAATTTGCATACACACAAGAAATCATTCTTTCTTATATCGATGCAAGTAAACTTTATTGTTAAATAATTTGCTTACTTTTAATTATATATGTATACGAATCATTACATAAATATTGATATTTACGCGTATTTTTATTATTAGTGTGTGTGTGTGTGTGTGTGTGTGTATGCAATTTAAGTAAAAAGGATTAAAACTAATATATAATTATTTATTATAAATTAGTGTGAATGTGATTTTGAGTGATCGTGGATCAGTGACTGATATGCGCATCGTGTAATTTATATCTACAAGTATTTGGGTACATACATACACTAAAGAAAGCAATCTCAGGCAAGTTCAACATGTAAAGCAGATGCAAGTTGCAGCACAAACAAAAAGCTGACGAAAGCAAGCAAGCAAGCATTCAAGCTTTCACTAAGCAATTTAATTACAGATATTACGGCCAAGCAGTTTATATACAGAATATCCCAGAAAAAATGTATACATAACGCTCTTTCACATTTGTACAATTTTTATTGAACATTTCCTCAAAATCTAATGATATTGAATATTGAACTAAGCAACTTTTTAATATTGAAAAATAAATAAAATTTTTTATAGTTAATAAAATCTCTTTTTAATTTTCTGTTTGAGGAATAATTATTATTAAATTATTTAATATCAAAAGATTAAATATTTGCAACTGATAATTAAAGCGGATAAAAATTGTTCAAAAAAATCCTTTCTTCTCTCTCCTTTCGGAAGACATTCAATATATAATATAACTTTTGCAATTAAAATTTCTAGATAGTTTTTGATCCGTCCGATTAATATGTTCCCTAGAATTATTCGTATAAATTGAGTGAAAATGATTCTTTGGAAGGAATATTTTTAATTAGATTTGCGCGTACTTAAATTTTTGCAAATTAAAAGTTCTAGAGAATATATAAATCATATATAAATTCAGTAATAAAAATTCTATGAATTCTAAAATCTTCGTGTGGTTTCGTGCAAAACCAAAAGGCAAGAAATAAAATGTCGAGCGCCCCGAGGAGCACCTTGCAGCGAGCTACTGTAAAATAGAAGAAGTGTCAGGGCGTGGGATGACAGTAATTACTACACCCAGTGTCTCAGCGACCTTGTGTTGCGAGTATGTGATAAAAGTATGATAAGTATATTTGCGAGGAAATATATTTGTGATTATTATCATGGCGATCATAAAGGGCGATCATAAAGCTATCACTACTTCGCGTCATGTGTATAGTGAAAAACGAATAAAGTATACCCTGTGTGTGCACTCATATCGCATATTCAAATATACAATTGTCCAATAAATCAGAATAAATAAACTTGCTAATTTTTTTCAACAGTCTAACATATTTAATCTTAAAATGCGATATGAATACAAATGTGAAATTTATTTTATTTTTTCTTAATACGAGTGAAACTTTTGGACCCGCTATCATAGAGTTCGTGGAGCTAGGTCAGGTATATACGGGATGCTTTCATCTCGATCTTCACGTTCGAATGTCTTTTTGCAAAATTACTTTACACAGAGAAAAGGGTTTTTTCCTCGCGAAGATAAAGAAGACGACGCAACACGTACATCAAAGATAACGTATGTGAGATAAAGCGCGTGTCCTTATGTATGGTGCGTGTTTTCATGAGTGTGTCGACCGATTTCGTGAACGCATCATCTACACGCTGTTTTGCTCCACGCATTTGCATTTCTAAGCTCTGCTGTGCATTCGCGCGACTGCTTCTATTTTAGCATATCCACGTGCAACAGGAGGAAAAATGTAATATCGAGTTTTCGATATTACAGCACCGACGATATCGTAGTTTGTCAAGAGTCGACATCGTCGTACACGTCAAAGTTTCTGAATCTTATATTGAAATATGAAAACATTTTTTTGCGTATTATAAATGTTAACATATTCCATAAAGATTATTTATAATGGACGTCATCATATTTGCATGGGTAATAATATGTACAAACAATTTCCAAAAATATCGATTCTGTTAAAAGAATATATATCATAAAAACATTGAGAAAAATAGAATTAAATGTAAAAACAATCATTTAAAGAATCCAAGTATTTCAGATTAAACAGAATTAAATTCCTGATTAAGAAATATGAAGCTGATAGCGGAGACATCGTGACTTTCAATTATTAAAATTATAACTGACAACAATGCAGGCTCTTGATGAACATGGTCGGTCGGTCTGTTTATCGAATTTTTCGTGTAAGAGAAGGGAAACGATAATGACTTTCGAATCCGTATCCGAATCTGAGAATCATTGTTCCCAGTCGCTTGCGAGAATTTAATCAAATAAGTATAGTATCGATATCGCGCTTGCAATATATAAAGGTAAAAGAATTGGAAATAACAGCAAAATATAATCTAACAATGATTTATAAAAGATTGTAAATAAAAATCAATAACACAGATTCAATGACGCATAGCGCACACAAAGATGAAACCCTTCCCTATATCTATTTCAGGAATAAAAAGTTACAATAAATTTTTTTCCTTGCAGTGTACATTTTTTTAATTTTCGAATTATTATTATTTTAAATATCTATGTAAAATTTTCACAATTCCAAATAAGATTAATTGATCATAAATAAAGCATTAAATGCGTCTTACTTAGTATCACGCGATTACTTTCATATCCATATCACAATCCTCTCAATAATATTATTACATTACAATTATTTTTAATGGCTACACAAGTAGATATTCGTATCAAAGAATATTTGTCCCAACGGACATTCTTTCGATGCGATTACCCAGAAATACCGTTATATTCTCCCGGCGGGGTTATATTCTTCGCGGGGGCTAACATAATCAAACGGCGGAGTAAATTGCTCCCAAAACTGCTACCGGAACTGAACGTAGACGGATATGTAGAGTGCCGTCGTGGGAGGGGAAGAGGAGATTCGACTCTGCCGTCACCAGCGGCAGACAGCGGTAGATAGCGAGTAACAAGGTCTGCTGAGACGGTGGGTTACATACCCGCATCCCCTGCATTCTAGACATCGCCCTGAGCGGCCTTAGGGCCCTTAGGGTCCGCATTGTTTTGAAGGCTTGAATCCCGCCAGCGCCACAGAGCGACGCTACGAAGTTAATGAGCGATACCTGCGAGCGAGAAACGAGAGCGAATCACAGCGAGAGGTAGACAGACGAGTGGATAAGAGGGGTAGGAGACTTGATCAATTCCGATCAATTCCGGGGGACGTCCATCCAGATGGACGGGACAAATAAGGTGAGGAAAAAAGGAGAGAAAGTTTAACAGTGACGGCCGAGATCGACGTTTTACTGGCGTTTCTTCGACTCCTTGACAGATCGAGACATTTAGACATCTGTACAAAGACGAAAATTCAGGGGGCTGTCGATTTGTGGAGAGCCGACATTTTCTATATCTATATAGAGATATATATATATATATGTATATACTCATATGTACATTAGTATATCATTTTTCCATAAGTACCGCCACTTTCGAAGATTTATGTAAAAAATGGGAAAATTAATCAAATTAATGTGTCGCGAAAAGTATTTATACCTTTTTTTCCCTTCATACTCGGAGCAGAAAATTATCTTGGATGATTATTCCTCGAAATTTATTGAAAATTAATATATAGTATTCAAATATAATAGAAGAAAACTATCAATAATACAAAGTACTCATTATATTGACAATAATTTAAATTTAAATTTAAATTTCTTTGAAACATATATATCTATATATATATAGGTACAAAGATTTTAAACGGTTGCAAAAAATAAAAATGACGTTTCGCGTAGAGATATTTTTATGTGTTTCGTCACAAGTGAAAAATTGATAATTAATATTTTGAAAATGATAAGCGAAGGATGCGTGACGGTACTTAGAGAGAATAAGACTACGTTAATATGATACGACAAATATATAAAGAAGGGAGATAGAGGCATAAAGAGATTCCAGGTACGGCACATTTAGCATTTAACAATTATCAGGAGATATACATGACTGTGTGTATGTGCATATATATATTGTACGTAGGAAGATACATATGCATTTATATACACACACATATATATATGTATATAGACACACACACACAATCAAAGACAGAGATAGAGATAGAACGACAAACAGCTCGGTAGGGATTATCATTACGAGCAAGTACTATCGGCTGCATCCTGAAACAGACGAAAAAGGTTTGTCATACTTGCAATCACGTCGCACCACGCGAGTCTCTCATTTTAATTTACGCATTGTAACGTCATTGCGTGAGCAAAATTACGAACAAGATACATTTATGTGAATAAAAATATATTGTTAAATTTATTAAATTGATATAAATACAAGTTAAAATAAAAGAATTAATGATTATTAAAATAAGAATAAAATGAAAATTAGAATTTAATAGAAGAAAAATATATGTGTACCTACTTATTCATTTTAATATAAAAAATGATAAAGGTGGGATTCTTGCTAAGTTAAAAATTAATGAAAGGAAATTATTTAAAAAAAATTAGATGAAAATTTAAAATATTTTAAAAATATAATAATAAAATTAATAAAATAAGAGTATAAATATTGTGTAAAAAAATCGAAATAAAATTTTTAAGTAAATTAAAAGGTAATATTCATCAGATTACATCTTAATTATTTATCGAAGAAGAGTAGTTTTTAGAGATATGTTACTCTCGCGTTGGGGCGTCGCGATATGGTCTGAGAAAAATATTACATATCTTGAGATAAACATATTACATATCGCGCGCGTTGACGCACGTAGCATTCATACGCACGCACGCACACACACGCGTGCGCGCACACACACGTACATACAAGGAAGTTTTTACACTACACAAAAAGCATATATATATAATATATAATTACATATATTATATATTATATATAAATATACTGGTATATTTTGCACAACGATCACTGGTACCAAGAGACTCTTAAAAAAAAGGCGTACATAGGCGACTTTAGCTAGTACGACAATGACTCCAGAATCAGTGCAGACACCAAGTAGAGACGCCAGTGTATCTCTGCACATCTGGTAAGCACATCATAGTACACCGTAATACACAAGCTACACCCGCCGTAGCTGTTCCTTTCCCATTTATTCCCATCTATGTTATCTTCTCCTTCTCACTTATCACAACGAATATTCCAAAGCCGAAGCTTCGAGCGTCCGCGTCCAACGGATCGATAACGTGCTCCATCGAGATTCATTGAATTCGCAATGGATCGGAATCGAGCCGAGATAAATCCAGCTCGTTTTAAAGGATCCAATCTCCACCTTGACTATTCATTCACAACATTAATATACATATAATCATTTCTTTCTCGATCCCGCGAATAGAACGAAATTAAAGAAAGGCGAGAAAATAGGAGTCAAAAATTCGGAATATTATATTTTCCACAAATTTAAAAAATATACAACTAATAAATTGTTATTAAATAAAAATTGTAGAAGTACGTTTGAAAGATAGAGAAGTTTCTTGCAAAAATAAATCATATATTGCTATCAAGAGAGAGAGAGCGAGAGAGAGAGAGAGAGAGAGAGAGAGAGAGAGAGAGAGATAGAGAGAGAGAGAGAGATATTAGTCAAAGCTTAAACCTTCGATCCTCTAAAACGACTTTGAGTAGTCTTGACTCGTAATCGATCTATCGCCACGACACTGTCACGACTACTTTGAGAGAAAGAAAAGGAGAGAAAGAGAAAGAGAGAGAGATAGAGAGAGAGAGAGAGAGAGAGAGAGAGACAGATAGAGAAAAAGGAACAATTCATGCAAAACCGGCAGTCCCTCGTCAATCGGAGCTCCGCTCGGCTCGAACAAATTAAACGTGCTATCGTAATATATATATATATATATATATATATATATATATATATATATATATATCGATCGATCCGTTAGCTCCGTACGATCCATCAAACGTCGTTGCGATAACAGGCTCAATTTCTTTATGCTTTATTTCTTTCGCTTTCAAGTCCTCGTCGACCGATGACTTACTCTCATGCCCTCCCACCGTGAGACTGCTCGTAAAGGTCTCAGGGCCCTCAGTGTTCTCATGGAACGGAAGGCCGGGATGTCGGCTGCGCCGGCCCAGACTGCGCCCAAGTTGATCAGTGATAGCTAGTTTCATTAAACATTCATCAGACGGGAAATAATTTGCGTTAGTCCTTACAATAATACTTAATGACGATCGAGAGATTAAGAGAAATCCACCTCGGAAGCTTCCACGCTCGGCTCCCACCGCTTCGCACATCGGCATTAGTTGATCGAGAGGGGGGGGGGCTGGGGGGCGGGGGCGAGGGGGGGGGGGGGAAGGAGGGTGAAAGAAGGGAAAGAAAGAAAAAAAGGGGGAAAGAGAGATGAAATAAAAAACGGAACATGTGTTTATATTATTATCTGTGCGCCGACACTCTGTGATTTGTATCTCTAGAATGCTCAATTATTTATATTTATCACAAAATGTATGTATTATTTAAAATCTTTTACATATAAATATGTAAATTCTCTTTATCCGAAGCGCACGGACGAGCGCATTTTTCTGCGACCTCGTATCGCGAATGACTTCGATTTATTTTTATCATGACATTACGTGACATGTGCGACCGAGATTGTTGACTGCTGTTAACTTAAGATTGCTACGATATCGCAATTTCACGGTTTCTCCGAAATGACGTAAGTTCATATACGACGAATGATTGGCACGTGTACGAAGTCATTCGAGAGAACGACAAGATTCCTCTCGTAAATTATTCGCCAAGTGTGCAATTGAGCTTTTAGCGTGTCGAGATCTTCATTTATGCGTCTAAATCTTTATTGGGCGAGTCTTTTGCAGACATTAAATCAACGAGCGGTCTATGTCAATTGCACACGTTGTACAAAATTAAACATTCTCATAATTGGATTAAGATATTGAAGAAAAAAAAAAAGGTGACGACTTACCATGACGATGATGAAGTCGAGCCAGCACCAGGCGTTTGTGAAATACTTCCTAAATCCTAGAGCCAGCCACTTGATCAACATCTCGAGGAAGAATATCACAGTGAATATTCGGTCCATGTAATACAATATGTCCTGTAGGACAGGTCGTTGTTGCAGATGAACGTCCTCCAAAGCCTGCAAGTCGTTCAGTTGATTGATTGCTTTTTGAATAAAGCTCTTTGAATAAAAAAAAAGTAAGATAACAAATTTACCAAGGCCAAGCTACTCAGAAGGATCATGGTGATGACGGCAGTCTCGAAGTACTTGTTCTCGATCAGCCGGAAGGTCTTTAATCGCAGGTTCGCCCAACCTTGCCAAAACGGAGCGTCGTCATCACCGGCCAGGAATGGGAATTTCTTGTAGCAATTTTCCGGACAGCAGTCGGAAGGATAATTCGATTGAATGGGATCTTCGTCCGCGTGTATGATGTCGACGTCGAGCTCGTCACCTTCTTCGCCCTCGTCTTCTAGATCTGAGTTGTACAGATTTTTTATTCATCAGTTCCATAAAATAAAGTTTCCTTCAATCCAGCAATTCGCTAATCTTTCTTCTAAAATTTTCAAAGAATTTTCGCCAAGTTATAATATAAACTTCAAAGTTGCATCAGATCTACCTTCTTCCTGCTCCAAATCTTCTTTGCTGGCATCTTTCTTCTCCTCGCCATTCAACGAGTCCATACTGCCTTTGTGACTTTCGTCCTTAAATGCCCGGTTTTTGTGGCTGCCGTATGATTTATTACTGTTGAAAAGAAACACTCGAATAAGGAACAGCTTTGACAACATACCTCGAAGGAATAAATAACTTAAAAAAAAAAAAAAAAAAGTTAACCGACCTGATGGTGTCATCCTCGTTCTGATTAATATAATCGTTGTCGAGTCTATAATCGTGGTGATTAATTGAATTCGCGATAACCTTTGTATTGTTCATGCACAGCTTGCCTCTCTTCAGCTTGTTCTTCAAATCTCCTTTAGGAAGAAAGGCAGATTCGATATATTAATCACGCTACAGCGACATTATTCAGTGTGCAAAATTTAATGAATAATGGGAGTTATATATGAGAATCTCAAGATGAAAAGAAAAAACATAACACTCTTTTAATTCCTAAATGAGGGAAATTTAGAAGCTCATTACACTTTCTGTGATTACTCTCAGCAAAAACACTGAGAAGTGCAAAAAAAAGTTTATAAAATAAAATTATATCCATTGGAATATCTCTGTTGATTGTAAACAAAACAAGATTATTATTACTATATATATCAAAGATTATATTAATAATCTTAATTTCCGATGTACTTACCGTGAATGGTGAACTCCATCCCATCGCCAATGGCTACTTCAAGCTGGTTGAGCTCTTTGGCGCTCTTCTTGTCTCTGTACGCATCCAATTCGCCATCTGCAAGATCTAGGTCCCCATCGCGATCAATCCCATCTGCACAGTTATACAAAATCTCTAACCTGCTCTTATAACAGGAGGTTCGTATCGGAAAACAAATCGGAACACGCTGAAAATTATGCAGATCAAAATCCTCTTCCCATATACATATACATGTATAATATAAGTACATGTTTTTTCACATACACGTATATGCATTGTTTTCCGTCGCGATCCCCAGTACATCGGATTGAGGAATCAGGATTAGTGTAACGTGATGATATTGTTTGCATGCAATTGTGTACAGTGTCATTTGTAGTCAGTGATATAAAAAAAAAAGTAACTCGTTTTGAAAACGATGCGACCTCGATTCGCATCGTAAATTATTTTACGCGTGATACCTGCTGCATTGACATGTGACATTTGTGAAAATCTCTAGTGATTTCTAGCATTTTCATAAATAAACAAATCGCAGAATCAATGTTGATTTTGCTAACGGTGCAGGTAAATTTAAAAAATCGAAATAAAGAAATTTCCTTTATAAATCAAGATGAAGAATATACAGGGTGTCCCATTTTAATTTCTCCAGTGAAATATCTCGAAAAATATAGAAAATTCGAAAAAATGTTTCAGACAAAAGTTATATGGTTTCTAGGGGGACATAAGATGATGCCATTAGTTTGACCTTGAAGAGTCACATGAAGGTCACGTGAAGGCCATTTTGAATTTCTTAAATGGAACATCCTATATATTTTTGCATATTCTTGTAGCTTATCTCGAGAGCTTTCCAAAACACTATGATAAAATGTTTTTTCATTAAACACTTTTCGAGTTATAAGGCTTCAAAGTTGCAATATTTTGACATAAAATACAAGATATCTCTCGTAAAATATTCATTTCTTGATTATCTTACCCTAATACTTTTATGCACAGAATAACGAGACAAATCAATTGGCGTAATTAAAACACATAATTATGTTAAAGTAAAAATGTGTAATTGCTAGTTGCAAATTCAGATTTTTTCTTAAAGATAACTATGTGTTTTCTTTACACCAATTGATTCGTCTCATTATTCCGCGCATAAAAGTATTAGGGTAAGATAATCGAGAAATGAGTATTTTACGAGAGATATCTTGTATTTTATGTCAAAATATTGCAACTTTGAAGCCTTATAACTCGAAAAGTGTTTAATGAAAAAACATTTTATCGTAGTGTTTTGGAAAGTTCTCGAAGTCAGCTACAAAAATATGTAATGAAAAATAGTAGGTTCCATTTAAGAAATTAAAAATGACCTTCACGTGACCTTTAAATGACTCTTCAAGGTCAAACCAATGGTATCATCTTATGGCTCCCTCGAAACCATACAACACATGTCTGAACCATTTTTCTCTCCCAGGCTTGGTTTTCGAGATATTCGACTGGAGGAATTAAAATGGGGCACCCTGTATAGTTTTAACAATGCATGATATTTGAAAAAGCTACTCATAATTCAATCTGTTGATCTTTAGTCAAAGATGTACATCTTTAGAACCTCACATTCCACCACAACATTCTGTGTCAACGTATCCGTTCTTCAGGCAAATGAATTTTTTAATCGAAAATTTATATCCATTGACAGAAATGCGACACGCATCACGCAAATTCTTATATATATATATATATATATATATATATATATATATACTATATATATACATATGTCTAAATTTTGCTTAATGCTAAATCCGCTGAAGAGACGACCAACATCTCGTTGACAACTTCATCCACTGAAATTACGTAGTAAAATGCGTTCCCAAAATAGGATGCATAGCAACGTATAACTGCCAGGCAGCTAATCAGCGAAACAAAATTTAATTTGCAATTAATCCCACCGTGCATTAAACATGAAATGTTATTAGTTTCTTTCTTTTCGTTATATCCGAAATAATATTGAATCTAAGATAACTATAGATTCAATTGATCCCGAAAGAAATTTTTCGTTATTCGTATATCAGATTTCGTAAATCAAATTTTATTACAATGCAATAAAATTTGCTTTCATTTTTAACGGAGCAGAATAGCAAACCAAGTAAAATTGAAAGAGTCTGCGTAATAATAAATCGAACGTGCCAGCCGACGTATGTATGTATGTATGTATGTATGCATGCATTTTAAAACCATGAAAAATGTTGTTGTACAAATGACAAGTCAATAAGAAATGCATCAAACGCTTAAAGTGAGCGATGTAAAATAACGTATGCCATTTTTAATCTTAAGAGCAGGAAAAAATTATTAAATCCCGAATGTTTGTCGTATAGATCGTAGATGATCATCATATACGTTCTACTACTTGGTCGCCGACTGGCACCAGCCAAATGTGTAGAAGAAGTGTAAAGCAAAAACTGAAAGACAGTGCCACGAAACTACACAGCGCACACAGCAAGCGATCTGATTGGATATAAACCTTCTTTCCAACTGTTGGACGGTCCCTCACCTGGCGCCTGATCGGATATCTGATTGGTGAGTTTGGCTCGCATCAATTTAGCAATGTAAAGAATATTTCGCTTGATCCACTTAATGAAACGCGCTATGCGATCGATCGCCTCCGCGATCTTGTTCGTGTCGTTGTCCGCGGTCGGGGCTGACAGATTTGACGAGCCAAAGTTGCTGAGCAACAGAGCTAAGAAGAGGTTCAGGACCTGTGTTCATGGAAAAGTAACATCCGTTTAACGATGATTCCATCATGTGTTGATTTTCGCATCGATAACAAGTATAAAAAAAAAATATCAACAAAGATTCCGCACTTATACTTACGACCAAGTTACCGATGACGACGGTAGCTAAGAAGAATGGTATACAAGAGACATCGCCCACCAGCATGCAATCCCACATAGACTCAATCCACTCTCCGCATAGTACTCGGAAAACGATCATGAAAGAGTGCATGAAATCGGTAAAGTTCCATCTGGGCAACTCCTCGTCCGGGAAGTAGTGAACGTTGTCGATGTAATTCTTGCCGAAAAGCTGCATACCCATCACGGCGAAGATGAAGATAATGATGCACAATACGAACGTCAAATTACCCAGCGCACCCACCGTTCTGCCCATGATGGAGATTAGCAGATTCAGCGTAGGCCACGATTTAGCCAACTTGAACACTCTTAGCTGAAAAGAATCATTTATTTTTACGGTCCGTTTGTTTTATTCGGAATTTTTAATTATAATAGAAAAATGCAAGAGAGAAAATATATATATATATATATGACACTCACCAATCTGAATGATCGTAATACCGATAGACCTTGTACACCTTCCAGACCCAACTCCAGAAGTGAAAGAGCGACGATTATAAAGTCAAAGATGTTCCAGCCTTCTTGAAAATAATATTTTGGACTCATCGCTATCAACTTCAGAGTGGCTTCGATACCGAATGTTGCGGTGAAGAACTAGAATTTCAATTATAATAAATTATCGATTAAATATTCCAACTTTTCAATCTCACTGAAAGTCTTTAAACAATTCAATCACGAAGAGATATTTGAAATTCTTGAAAATTTTTAATATTTTAATAGTTTTTGAATATTTTTATATAACCTTTCTTTAATATATAAATATATTTAAATATATAATATCCATGCAATAAATTGTATTTTTCCAAAACGTTTAAGAGAGTCTTAAAAAATTTACTAATATTATTATTATTAATTATTATATATTCTTATTTTTCTAATAGATATCGCATTTGCAGCGCTACTCACGTAATTGCCAGATTTGAGAACTCTCTCCATATCTTTGTCCATATCGTGGTGATCCAACGCCATGAAGAGCGTATTGACGACGATGCAGAGCGTGATGAAGAGTTCTACGAACGGATCAAAGACCAACAAGGACACGTACTTTTGAAACTCGAGCCAGAGCCAGCAGCAGTCCCAGACGCAAAAGATGTCGATACAACGGAACATTCCGGCCAATAACTTGTCCTTGAACGTAGGCCCTTCTTCATCGTCGTCTGTCGGAAAGTAATAGGTCGAAACTGTAACGCGCGTTAGTAATTTTGTCTGGCACCACTCTTTTTGGGGAAAGAGGTTTTTTCTTTGGTCAGGCTCTCATTCTTCGAGATCACAGATTATATTTACAAGCAGGCAGTCAAGCAGAAGGCGTGGCAAAAAGACACACACATACATACGCACACACTCAATGTGAAAACAAAATAAATAAATAAAAAACATGTAATATAAATCTCCAAATAACCAAGCGTGATTAATCATATTAATTAATCATATTGCCAACAATTGTCAACAATCGTTGGCAACATGACAGCAATAGACAGTTGGCTATCTTTAAATATGTAAAATGCGCTAAAATACATAAGTATCTTGAATGAAATATATCCTTTCAAAAATGTTAATTTTCTTTTTTTTTTTTTTTTTTTTTTTTTTTGTATAAAGGTTCTATTATACATTAATAATTTTTTTTTCAAACAAAAACATCATTGCGTGCACTAACGGCGCGAATAATGTGCAATGCAACAAATAATATGATTATAGCGCATTTGAGAACTTAATTATTACAACGTTTTAAATAAAAATGAGATAATTTTATTTTAACGCTTTCGCCGTTAATGTGTACTTATATAAGTATCATATTATCTTTTCCCTTAAAATTAAATAAAGTCAAAAATTATTACGATAATATAATTATATTAAACTTTGAAACCATAAATCTTGCTTACGATTTAATCTTTAAGAGAAATGTTTCTGCGGCGAAAGGATTAAATCTTATGCATTGATGCGATTAAGCGATTAATAACAACTAAAAATAAACGTAAATTTTTTGTAACTCAAATATATTTTACAATTAAATACAGTTAACAAACGATGTCACACACTGTGTATCTCTCAAATCAAGCGGCAAGTCGGTGTGAAGTTTTCGATAAATTATTATCTTCGCGAATAGTTGTGTCGACGAAATTCGCAATAAAGCGAAAGTGCGATTTATAGCTTTGCGTGCAAAAACTCGAATCATAGGTAACCGAGTATTTTTCGTGAAGACTAACAATTGCGTTGCCGGATAGGTATCTGCTTTTTTTTTTTTTTTAAATATGCTGATTTTTTGTTATATTGTGCATTCGAGAAACAAACGCGATAGTGCCCTTCAACACGGTGGTGCACGTGCAAAACATTGAAAGATTAACCAAAATCGCTGCAGTTTCGTATCGAAAATAAAAGATAAACAAGATCTCTCAATCATCGATGAGGAATAAAAAAGCAAAAATACCGAGGACATTATTTTAAATAAATTTTGTTTCTCTTTCAAATTATAAAATAAACCTCGTAATCAAAATTATAAAATCAACATTATTTGTATTAATAATATAAATATAGTTATAAAAAATAAATACACAAATATATTAATATGTTTGTAAAAAAAAGTATCTTGAGGATAATATATTTTTTTTTTTAAATTGCATAAATTGTTACTGTATCGACGATTGAGATAATCTGAAAAAGCATGAAGCGACCAGGATCGTGCAGCTGCGGCGAAGGTGGTAATCTGTGTCATGTCGTAGGAAACGAAAATAAACTCTGTTTCCCCAAAAAAATTACTCTCACAAACCGCCCTCGAAGGCCCACAGGCCGCAAATCGTGACTCTTTCTCGTCGCATCATGCTGCTCAGAAGAGGCACAATATACCCTGCGTTTTACCATTATTTTTACCATTATATTTAGTCATTTAGATAACAAATTCTCGCTGGCAATATATATATATGTGATATTGATTCGTTGTAGATATATATGTATATACATATATGTGTATAGCGCCAAATTACACACCATGCTCAATCGAAATAAACGAAAATCGGAGGAAACACGTGCGATCTTACTGCGGCGTCGGCTGGGTTAAAACATTAAAGCTGAAACTTGTTCGGTCTGTTGTTATTATGTACATAAGAAGCGCGCGCGAGGGATGTCCAGATATGTTTAGCAAAATAAATACCGACGCAAGGGAGTATAATATGTGACGGGAGAATTTTAAACCATATAATATGTATGTACATCGAGCGGCGAGGGATGCTTATCGCACGATAAACAGGATATACACATTTGCGACGAGGGGTGAACGGAAATGAAATTGTACAAAAAAAAAAAAAAAAAAAAAAAAGAAAAAAAATTTTCTTCCAGAAACTTGTTGACAATGATGAGATGCGGACAGAGAGGACATTACCTCCTTGCTCCGGCGTCTGACTCTGGCGACCGGCAGCCTGCTCGATGATGTCGTTTAACACCATCACGTCTGCGCGAAAAAAAGATGCGAGAAAGTAAGTTTCAATTGCTCGAGAGACTACTCGCTAATTATTTAGTAACTGCCGAGCCAATCTCACCCTTCATGTCGACCACCGTGTGCTGCTGAGACGGCTCGATAAACGGATTGTCTTGTTGCTTGGTCTTGCCCATGGGATCCTCCAGATCGGTTTCCTAAAAAATTTGCAGAATGATTGAAAAAATTATCATTCGTCGTGCGATAATTATCACTACATTATCGCTCTTGTGTATCAAAGAAATATTATAATATTAATATACACTTTCTTCCATATAAAAAGAGCAATTTTCAAGTAGTTGCAACTTCCTTAAAAATAATTGGAATAAGATCAATAAAAGAGCGTTTCAAAGCTTGAACTTTCTAGTTTTAGAACCTTTAAATAAATTTCAATTCTTTCTATTTGTTACAAAATTACATTGTAAGAACGCGACGTCCGTCGATTCAGCAAATTTTTCGTACAATGAATCATTAATTTAAGTTTTGAAATGAACAGAAGAAAAACTTAACACTTTGGCCTTTTGTACGAGTAACTGGAATACTTTTTACTTGTAAATGTTGTAGAGTTTTGAAAAATTTTAGCGTTTTTTCGTTAACTTTTATTGATTTAAATAAAAAAAGATAAAAGTGTAATTTTTTCTTGATCTTTAAGTAACAATTACGCTTTAAAAATGTTTAATGATTGAAAAACGGTAGAATCATTTTAAAGTGCTAACTTTGTTCTTTAAATTGCTTTTTTAATGATTATTGTACAATCATTTTTTCACTAGTTATAAGCGTTCAAAGTCAATAGATCGATTTTGCTTTAATAATTAATATCTCGGCGAAAAAAAATTATAAAACATTCGCTGAAAAAAAGAAATTAAAGCTAAAACTTTGCTCTTGAGCACTCAATTAATGAGATTGTGCTACGATTTTTTTTAATTCGATATTCTTGGGCAAACTTTTGAAAAATTTATTCAATCGGACGTCGCTTTCTTACAATGTAATTTTGTAACGAATAGAAAAAATTGAAATTCATTTAATGATTCTAAAACTAGAAACCTCAAGCTTTGAAACGCTCTTTTATTGATCTTATTCCAATTATTTTTAAGAAAGTTGCAATTACTTGAAAATTGGCCTTTTATAGGGAAGAAAGTAGCCCTTTAATGTTTTTGCATAGTGTAATGTTATAGTAAAAATGACAATATCATTTCTTTGTAATCGTGGAACATATAAAAGAAATTATGATATTTTTATATATATTCAATAATATTGTACATATGTATTATATTTTACAAAGGACAGAACTATAATTATTCAAATATTTTCATGTACATACAAAGTAATGCGTAATCATTGCAGTAACTAAAATAACATAAATGCATAATTTAGAATTTTTATAGTAATAAATATCTTAATATCTCTCTTATTTTATATTTCAGCTTTATATTAAATATTGTAAAAAACAATGTAATTTGTACTGTAAAATTTTCTGCGTGTGCATTCAAACGTTACACATCGAATCTTCGTGTATTGTCATAAATGACAACTTTACGCAAATGTGCTTACAACGTGTATCTCTCGTACGACTAATTTTTTTTCCACAATTCAACGAAATTTTTCATACTATATTGTCACTAAATATCACATCTCTCTCTCTCTCTCTCTCTAATACTATCTATCGACTTGCATCTCAAACAATTGATTAATCACTTACAAAGTGATAGGACTTCTGATTGGTGTCGGTAACATGGCCGTTGGCAGGCGTCGTCTGTTTGTTGGTGCGATTCCTGAGGATCTGCTCCTGCTTGGTGATCTGTTTGCCGATGCTGTCGATGCCGCGGATACCGGGGAACGCCAGGTCGCCGTGGGACGTGTAGGAGAGCCGCGAGGCGTGGGAGGTGTACGACGAGTGACGGGAGCCGAGATTCGCATAGTACACCGGCACCACGATCGTGCCGTTCTCCTCGGACATAGGCGTGACCGCGTTCGAGTCGTCGGCGTAGGGTAGATGCTCCTGGGCGTCCAGGTACGTTGACAGCACGAGGGGCTTCCGGTCACCGCCCGGGGGGACGAAGCATCGACCGCGACCATTGCGTATTGTAAATTGGTGGCTGCCACGGCTGCTGCGTCGCAGATTGAACGGTGAGCCGGGTAGGCTCAGGCTCGCCTGAAATTACAACAAGGCGGTCCACCGCTTTTCTCTCTCTCTCTCTCTCCGTTCTTCTCCGGAAGGCGAGGACCAGCCGGAAAGACTGTCTCTCTCTCTCTCTCTCTTTCTCTTTCTCTCTCTCTCTCTCTCTCTCTCTCTCTCTCTCTCTCTCTCTTTCTCCCTATCTCTCTTTCCTTCTCTTTTTTTCGACGACAAAGTGACTCTCCTTCGGGACGATCGTGACATTTTCCGCTCGTATATTTGCGAAATCGATTGCAACCTAACATACGCCTTACGGATAGTTTGAAGAGTAACGAGCTGTGATCGGCTGTGATGAATATTGTGCACGAATATTTTTGTTTGAAATAAATTTCAAAGTATCGTCTGCCGAATGACAGGCAAATGGCAAGATATCTTTAGGAATTGAAAAGATTTGAATGGCGAAATTTTGTTACGCAGCAAATAACTCTTCGAAGCTAGCCGTCATCTCATCTTGATTGCCTACTTTAATTATTCAGTTACGAAACGAAGTGATAGTATCAGGTTGCCTATTTGGTCGTCTTCCAAATGAATATCGTACCGCGGGGTAATTAATTCTAACATACGTGCAACTTAATGAAGGAAAAAGAAGAAGTAGAAGAGTGAACGTTTGACCAACCTGTCGGACATTTCATGATAGATTTGTTATTACGCGAGAGAGACGCGAAACGATCGCTCACCAGTGATGATTCGCGCTTGTCACGAGTCGGGAATATGTTGAGGCGGAGACGAAACGAGCTTAAAAATAACACACATCATCCTTCGACAACTGCGAGTCGTAACGCGCGGAGCATTGATGAATGGCAGCGGTCTCGAGATGATATTATTTGTGAGAGATCGTGATCGGGTCCTATGGTGCTATTTAGTGTACGTACGGTCGGTGCTGATAGACACACGTCGTGACACACGTACCTTCCGCAGACTTTCCTGGTAGGCATAAGTAAACTGGCCATTAGCGGCGCGAGGGACCTTAAGAAAAAAACAAGAAAAGATATCTCCTACCAAACGGCTCGTAACGTGATCTAATGTGTACACCAACGAGGCACTCGAAATAGGTAGAGTATGACATAACACTTGCAGAAGCACATATAACACAATTGTGAATGTGATTACGGAGAGATAGAAAAAAAGAGAGGGAGGAAAGAAAATTACAGGGATCTCAAAGGAAATATTTCTGTTTAGGGAGAACAAGTAGCGAAAAAGAAGAGAAAAACGTGAAGAGATATGCGAAGATATATCGGCGATTACATTTCGTATCGAATTGCATCGATCAGTCGTGACAGTAGTGATTGTGACATAAGATACATTATTATTGAATCTGTTATCTTAATTAAAAATTTGTATAGGGAAATAGAAGAATAAATTAGTTCGCATTTATTGAAACATCTGTGTCTCTCGGGTAAATAGGGTTTTCGAGCGAGTATCGATTTAAGCAACAGCCGATATTTCTCGTCTCTCTGGTAGAGATACTAAATTACAGCATATACTTCTCTGCATGCATGGCTCCGTAAAACAGGACTGAATTGGATGTATGTCCGGTATACGCTCAGTGTCGATACGGCCAAAATTCACTGTTCCGCGCGTTACAACTACGCGCAATCGCAAGATCGAAGCAGTGATACTCGACACATTGAAGATGTATGTATTTACGTTATAACTAGAGCAAACGATCAATGAGAGGGAAACAGGTTCTATGCGTATAAGCCACCTATACATTATACATATGTATATATGTCCAAAGGGTCTCATGACATAATACGAGCAATTGTAACGAATCCCAAAAAAGATGAACGGGAATAGCAGAGCTTTTAGAGAGACTGAAAATTGCCAGTACATCTTCGTTAAAATACGATCGACGTGCCAGAAATTTAATTAATGAAATTTCCACTTCCATTACACGGACGGGTAAAAATTCGGATCTTTTTAGACACACATCTGCTACGAAAATCAAATTTTTCAAACTTATAACCCTGCTACACACATAAATATTTTTTGGGACGCCCTATATACGCCAAGCATGCTACATAACGGATATTACAGGAAGGCTCGACTCGTCGCGGCAGTTTTTTTTTCCTCTCAGGTATATCAAAGTATCTAATTTGATTACGCCTATCATCATTTGTTTTATTCCCCTGAGAAAATTGATTAGGAAACATTCCGATATATTTCTTCCATTCACCTAAGCAGATGTACATTTACCGTTTCACGACTCTAATGATTTGAGTCTCCTTCTCAGGATAAATGAATTAATAAATACATATATCATCGTTCAAGTCCTATGTATATGTATATCTCTGGAAAGTAAGCTTCGGCCTGACTGGGAAGCGAGCGGGATTGCAAAATTCGCCAAGTCAATCGCGAATAAAGTCTACCGACGAGTCGAGTCGGATCGAATAGCCTCGCACAAGTTGCTCTCGTAGGAGCGAGGTCGGAGGAGATTGTGAGGTTGATAGGGCCAACACGGTACATTACGTCAAACGACGCGGAAGAAAGTCGATACATATATGTACATATATATATATATATATACACACACACACATATATATATATATATATATATATACATATATCGTACATATATATCGCCCAACAGTCGGATACTTACGGCGCTGACTTTTCGCACTTTATTGGCAGCGCTGTGGTTGTTGTTGATCTGCTTGATGTGCCTCTGATCGCTGACGGACTCGATTGAACGTATGCTCATCTTCTCCTTGTTGTTGTCGTCGTTACCCTTCTCCTGGCCGACGAACAGCTCGTAACTGTGACACGAAAAATCCGATGGGGACTTGACAATCTGTTCGGCAGCCACCGCTGCGGCTTCCCTCGCGGCTGCGGCGGCCTCTCGTGCTGCCTCTTTTGCTGCAGCCTTGTTCTCCTTCGCCAGTGCAGCTTCCTCGGCTTCCTATCGACACATCATCGAATATATCATTCCAATTCCAACGACTCATTCGCGGACATAAATTTGCGAAACAATAAATTTCGAAAAATTGTGCCGGAAATGAGTTTTATCATGTCCAAACTTACTCTCATAGCTTCTTCCTCGGCAGCCTCTTCCTCTTCGGCCTTCTTTTGCAACTCGTCGTACGACATCGCGACAATAGCGAGAATCAAGTTGACGAGATAGAAGGATCCGAGGAAGATGATGACGATGAAGAAGAGCATGTGCCACGGTCCAGCTGATCTCAATACCAGTTGATACAGATTTTCCCAATAATCCTGAGTCATGAGACGGAAAGCGGAGAGCAACGCCCAGCCGAAAGTATCGAAGCTCGTGTAACCGTAATTCGGATTCTCGCCATATCCTTGTAAACACGTGTAGCCGGGAAGGCACTGCCTGTAGTCATCGGAAAATATTATCTTTCGCACAAACCTTCTTGCATCAATATTTTCAAGTAAACGAACTCGACGAGCCAGTGATATATCGACTTACCCCGCCCCCGATGAATTTCCGCATAAGGGCATATTTTTGGCCTCGTCCACGTACCAATTACCTGGTACAGATAACGATAAAGCGCAATTGATTATTGGAACTTAATTTGTAACAAAAAAAAAAAAAAAATTTCATGATTTTCATGAAACAAATCAATTGGTTGCACAAATAGTTGCAGGCTCGTTTGATCTTGCACAAAGTTCGTTATTAATGGTGACACTTTTATTTCTACACTTAAAGGTGCACTTGCGAAATATCATATGGCGAAATATCATATTTTGGCTGGATTTTTTCAGACAAGAAATTTGTGTGAGCAACGAAAACATTGAATTCGGGTTTCGGGGTCGTATATGTTTTTGGATTAATTTCACGAATGATCGCGACGCTACTTACTTGAGTTACTATTGAATCGCTCCCAATTCTCGGCGGTGAAATTACCCCAGGAGCCGTCCTCAGGAAAGTTTTTTATACACTTTTGCGTGAGGACCCCCATGTAAATCTGAAGGCCCATAAGCGCAAAGACGGAGAGGGAGAACATCGTCAGGATTATCACATCGCGCAGGTTCTTCACGGATTCTATCACAGCGCCGACAATGGTTTTCAGACCTAGACAACGAGAACAGAAGGGTACAGTACGGATTTCAGTGTGAATTTCCGTAACGTCTCTCGACAGCAGCTTGGAGAGACACCGATCGGCTTGTCGTGCGAACGAGAGGGCGATTTGATCGAGGCAGGCATATGGATGAAGTAAGGTGAACCGAGAGTATCTGTCGGAAGGCTCGATAAAAAAGGAGAACAAAAAAAAAAGGAAAGAAAAAATATTTAATTTTAAACGATAAGGGAAGGGCATCACGACGCACGCATTTTTTTATAGATAGCAACATGCTTATTTAATATCATATCCAGACTTCGATATATGTAGTACATGCTTTTACAATCGAGATCAAAAATAAACTATATAATAATAATTGTCAAAGAGATCTTTTTCTCGATAAATCGAAGTCGGATGTGATATGTGTGATCAGATTTCCTTTTTCTCTCTCCATCCAAGAAAATTCCAAGTGCATCGAATTTGATTAATTTACTTCACAATGAGAACAGGGTAACGATGGAAGCATAAATGGGGAAAAAATAAATCGGTAAGGGAGATCGGATTCGTATCGAAAAGTGCGAAAATATACTGGGTGGCAAAAAAAAAAAAAGGAGAAAAGGAAGGGTGGGGCAACGATGCGAAGGGCGATAGAAGCTGCAATGAAAATGGAACTGTTGTAGACGTGTGTCGGCGATCGCGACGGAGTTTGTATCGTCTAGGGTATCACTACGTGTATATATATATATATATATATATATATATATATATATATATATATATGTGTATGTATATATTTGCATCTACAACCACTTCTATACTCTAAGCATACCTGGTACAATAGCGACAGTCTTCAAGGCTCGGAGGACTCGAAATGTCCTGAGAGCGGCAAGGTTGCCTAGATCTATGCCCATCGTCACATAACTGCAATACACCCGAACATCACACACATTACAGTGATACAAACAAAAAGACAAAAGACGAGTTAAGAAAAAGAGATCGGGGCGAAAGGGGGGGGGGCGGGAGGGGGAAAGAGTAATAGTTACGCAAACGCTTATACTCGCTACTTTTCCTATGGCCTACCAAAAAGTCTGCACGATAACTGCAATGTAAACCGTAAAGTAGCTATTACTGCATGCACGATTCAATGTAACACAGCCGCTTGCCACGGATTCCAAGATTTTATCTGCATTTTTTTCATCGATAACTTTACCCTTCGAAGCTATGATATATCGTCGGGTCGAAATAAATTTATAGCAAAATTTGAAACAAAATTAATGACAATTTTAAAAAATTTTAAAAATATTAATAATAATAATACACTAGGTCAATTTTCAAATTTTTTATTGATCTCATTCCGATTATTTTTAAGCAAGTTGCAACTATTTGAAAATTGGCCCTTTTTTATATCGAAGGAAATGGCCCTTCAATTTTTTCGCCCAGTGTAATTTTAATATTAATAATAATATAATAATATTATATATAATTTAATTTTAAAATGTTTCTACATTCTTGTAGGTTTGTATTTTTATTCATCTAAAAAAAAGTTATTTGCGTCAATAAATAAATAAATAAATAAATTTTTAGCGCCATCTCATCTATCTAAGTTCTTTAATTTACAGCATTATATCGCAATTTCGAAGCGAACAAGCAACTTTTCAAGTTTATTATTTCTTCCACTTGTAATATTAAAATTTCAAAAGCTACAGTTGTAATATAAACGCTTCTTAACTCTTTGAAGTAGAACATGAAATCCGTAATCGTTTTCCAATATCGCTGATAGCTTCATCGCGAGAATAACAGAAAACAGAATGTTATTCTGAAAAAATGAACCATTTCGCAAATACAGTGATTATTGAATCTCGTGGCACGCGATTGGCGAGATATTACGATGCGCAGTCGAATACCCGCGTATCGAATAAAATATACACGTAATCGTAATCATCTATCAACAATTACTGAAGTAAGAGAATGTAATGTATATAGAGATATGTATACTAAAAACTACAACAATTATATAGTCAACTGACTTAATTGACTCGACGTAAAAAATACTAATGTCTAATCAACATATTACGATGGCAATTATAAGAGAACTCTCCTTTAATAGTCACTAATAGATAAGAAATAATAACTATCCCTATCTAGGTGTGTGAACTAATTTAAGTACCTATAGAATATATAAATACACCCCAGAGTGTATGCGTGTATGTACGTGTCTGTAGGCATGTGTATATCATGATGGGGTGTGATGTGTGAACGAAGATTGAATATTAATCGAGATGCTACCAAAGTCTTACGGTTAACGTACTCAATGGATCTAGTCGGAGTAGTCTACTGTTGTAACCTGGAATGATCTAACTTGATGCTAATTAACGTTTTGGATATAATTCACGCGTCGCTAATTCAAAGTAACAATTATATATATACAAAAATTGTCCATAATTTCGATTACCACATTTGTCTCTCTTATTTGTCACTCTGTTTATCTATTAAAATAATTTATAAATATAATAAAGTTTCTGTACGTTATTGTGAATTTTCGAGAAGCCAGTTTTAGGTTTCTCAAGTCTGAAAAATATAAAGGTACGATAAAAATTATGATCTTTGACATCTCTTGTTACCAAGTATAGTTAGCCTGATATATAATTTATACAAAGATAAGAGCGATGCTCTTGAATACGTGATACACCTTCATTAGTATGCGCAGGATCTCCGCACGATGATTTTTCCTCGACAAAATGGCGACGATCCTTTTGCCCCTTTTTTGCCCGTTATACTCTATCAAGTATGATGGACAAAAACTGTACTCGCGATTTTTTATGTTTCAATTTTATTTTCTTTCTCCCTCTTTCTCTCTCTCTCTCTCTCTCTCTCTCTCTCTCTCTCTCATTCACTCTCTCGCAGTCTGTCTTTTTTTCCCTCCCTTTTCTTCTATAAGAAAAATAAGTTTTAACTACTCACGCTAAAGCTATAACTACGAAGTCGAGCCAATTCCATGCATCTCTAAGATAGGTAAAAGGCTGCAGAATGAAACCCCTCGCCATCACCTTAACGGCGGACTCAAATGTGTAGATGCCCGTAAATATCACTCTGAAAACAACAAACACACCACTCAGCTTTTCAAGTACGTCTTACTCATCATGATTATTGTCTACTCATTCAGTCTCAGCGCGTTTAGAATCACGACTGAAAAAGGCCTGTCAACAACGTTTCTTACAAAATATGAGAGTGATTATATAATTATCGCTATACAATAACATTTCTATCAAATATAATTATCTTTCACATCTAATTATTCATTATTTTGTTGTATCATTAGCAGACACGTATCTGTTTTTGTGTATCTTTACCGTGGTAAATCTCACAACGATATAACGAATTTATTTAATAAATGTAGAAACACACCACACATGCGAGCAAAGAAATTTTGTATTAAATAGCATGATATCTCTTTTTGACCAACGAGACCAATCTATTCGATGATCTTCGACCATTATGTAGCTCGGCATTTATTTTATCGCGTATCAACGTGTTGTAGATTAACTACCATGTATGTTCGTATCATCAGGCACGGTTTACACGAACGAATTATTTGTAGCGAATTTATGTAAAACATATTTTGTCATGTTAGAATAACACCGTCACATGTATGTCATTTAAATGTCAGATTATAAAAACACGGTAAAATGCACAAAATAATAAAAATTAGAACTCCTATTCTTTTTTTCTTTTGCATTTGACGCATCGATTTTGACGTATTGTACATTACAACACAGTTGTATAAATGCATGATAATATATAATATTAGTTTCAACAAATTATTTATCTTGTTGATTCATTCTTAAATTTGTCAAAATTGTTTTCTAAAATTTTATAAAATTTCCGACTACATGCGTACAAATTTGCAGTATACTGCAATTGATTAAATCATTTGCCTGTCAACCCCTTCTAATGCTACCTCTAGAGAGACTAGTACAAAACTTACCAACGGAATATAATTTATCACAGTTTCTACTCATATATTAGAGCTATAACACGTAGAACAATTATATTTAAAATATCTATCTTTTGCAACACATACGCCCTAAGCCTTCGATGAGATTCTCCTCAGTTAAATGAGTACCAAGATGGCTGAATTAACAGATATAGCTAAAATAATGAGACTCAAAAAAAGACTAGTAATTGATAAACGCATCTCCAGCTTAGGCGCTTGTTGATACGCTAAACTACGCAGATTTACAGTTACTTAGAAGTTAATTTAAGTGCAATCATCTTTGAGAAAGAAATATTTATATTTTAGAAAACAAATATTTTTGTCTATAAATTTTCTTCTTATGTCGCTTGCATTTGCGGCAATAACATTTATTAGCTGAGCCATTTCTTTCTCTTTAAATATCTTTAACTGCAGTTGAAAAATAATAAAAAAACAAATATGTATATTAATATATCATAATTGAAATGAAAAATATTAAACGATATATCCGAATAATTTTATTAGAAATGCTAGCGATGCCGTTAATATGGAGTCAAGAATCTTGAAATATATTTTATAGATTCATCCGAGTATCTAAAAATAACTTTTTTATTTCTTCCGATAATTTTTTACAAGAAACTTGGCTGACATTTCGCTGCAATGATATGTATACGTATATTTCTTTTTTTCTCATCAAAATTCTCAACAGAATCATCGATCGCAGACGACAACAGTGAAAAATACTCACTCGGTGGACTCGATGGTGGGCGTAGTGGGCATGATCATAAGTATACAGTTAACCAATATCGTGGTGATGATGAAAAGGGAAAAGAGCGGGTGAACCAATATGTAAATGGCCACACGCCGTATTGGGTTGAACGGATCGAGCATCCACATCGCGTCCGTTGCTGAAAACCTGAATATGTCCTTTCCTTTGCTAATGACGACGAAGGTCTGCAAGCAAACACGTATTTTAAAATTCATTCAAATATCAGTCACACAAATAAAATAACTAAAAGAACGTGTACTTTTTTTTTTTTTTAAATTGCCTTTTATATTTAATTGTATATAAATCGCAAAAAATATAGATATTAAAATAATATAATATAAACCTAACTTTCCTGGTGATGTTAATGATTGCGACGTATCAATAAAGATGCATATTTAATGGCTTTTATCGCATGCCATTACAAGTGTAAGAGAGTTACACAAAGCAATTACGTGCTTAAAAGTCAAAGTTTGAAAATAGCTGTGCCAGTGATGGCGGCCCTCTAATATTCTGCGTCTCGCGAAAACTCAGTTCCTCTAGGAGAGTTAAACTAATTAGTGCATCAATGCATGGGTTACCCTTTGATTGTGGTAGAAGCTATCGATATCCTCGAGAGGTGTGGAGGCCAACTCGGGTGGAAAGTCGTTGTGCATTCGGACCGGAATCGGCCCTCCCTGCTCGAACATCGGATCCGGCTGAGGACCTTCGTCCTCGTCCTCGTCGTCATATCGTACCTGCGAACGAGATGCTCGTAAGATTACCTCCATACGCAAATTGTTTCGTTAGATCGTTATCGTGATACTATTTTTTTTTGCTCGCGCAAAATAACGAATTCGGATTCTTGCAAAGAACAATTACCGTGAATAATTAAAAATATATGAAAGAGATATTTGAAATTCAAATTCTATCGAGAACAGAATTGTTCGAGCAGAATTGTAACATTCCTTTTTAGCGAATATGTCAGATAACAATGCCGTGTAAAAAAAAAAAATTGACCTCGCCCTCCCTTGTCGCGCTTAAAATTTTGTAGAGGTAATTTTTAATGCGTTCATTATTTCCACGCGGGAGCGCAAGTCTCGCGCGGAAGATCAAATTGGGCCATCACATATATCACATATTTTATATTCGAGTATGAAGAGCAAACACTATATATATATATATATATATGTATATATATATATATATATATATACATATACGTATATAATCGAGTACAATAGATAATATAAATATTTTTACATAAAGTATCCGTTTCTTCGACCGTAAATTAAACGGACAATAGATTCGACTGTATACGCATTTACATTTCCACATTCGACGATAGTAATGTGCCATGTGATTGTACTGGATGTGTACAAATTCATTTTCGCGTGCATTTCAATATTTTAACATTTTATTAGTCTCGTTAAAAGTTGTAGCAAAAGAAAGCGTAAAACAAACAGTTATTAGAGATTCGTATGATTATATAACAAGGATTACATAAATATCTATTTTTTTTTTTTTTTTTTGCAAAAAAGCATGAATCTCATTACGTGTTAGCCCTTTGAGTCACAGCGGGTCACCCAGAGACCCACCTTTTTTCGTAACTTTTATTGTTTTAACTACTTTTTTATCAACAAATACCAGATTTTTTGTTTCTACAGAGTTTCTAGAACATCAATAAGTGTAAAAAAAGTATAAAGAGTCATTAATTGTTAATTGCAAAAATATCATATATAAACAAACAGTCAAAATTAGTACTTTTTTTGCAAAAAAAATGCATTTTCTACTAATCTAATTGTGAAAATAAATACGGCAATTTTTTTATAATCTTGGTACATTTTAAAGTATTTTTCAGAATTTTTTTAGAATTTTCCACCGTGTTGTTTTTGTTAAAACCTCCTTTTTTGATAAAAAATATATAAAAATCATTATTTTCTGTTCTAAATTGAAAGTAACAGTTATATTTTATTTTTAATTTTTTCTTTGAAGATTTTTTTAGATCGCAGAATTTGAATCTAAAGGAGAAAAAAAAATTTAATTTCCAAAATTTAATATAGAGATCCAATATGGCGATAGTAAAATTTTGAAAAAAAAAAAGAAAAATTTTAGAAGCAAAATTTTCCGTCATCTTGAATTTTGAAAATCTGACAACGGATTCGTAATCAGCGACCCGAAAAACCCTTATATATCAAATTTTATAAAATACTGACAATTAGAAAAATTCGTGACTCAAAGGGTTAGTTACGGATTTGATTAATTTACGTAATCTTCTGTAAAGTTAATATTCTGCGCTCTTTTTATCATTTCACGCGGGATTGAAGAAAAGAAAATGTGACATTAGAATATTACGTACATTTACATATATGAACGTTCTGAAGATATATATTATACTATGAGAGAGTATGTCGGAAATATATAAACTTGATCATATAGAAAGGCAAAACTATATGACATCGTGTTTGACTTTCTACGGAACGCGAACGTGAAATATTCAACCATATGAATATTCGAACAAATCGCTCCTTTGGAAATATTCATCCGCGTACTTTTCTAAGTGCACCAGTTATTCATAACCCGCTTTTAGATGAGCTTTATGCGCTTTATTACATCGTCGCCTGTACATCACGAAACAGAATCTCGAAATCTAATCAGACTGATATAATAAATGTAATTATATACTGTCACGTGGTATAAAAAAAAATCTTGCCTTCCGGTACGGTAAACTTACTGAATTTTCCATGATCGCTGATGAACGAAAACTCTAAAAATTATTATTATTATAGCTAATTGTCTAGCCAAATTATCTAATCGACAAATATGGAAAACAAAAACGTTGTATATACATAGAATAAAAATTAATACGTTCGCGAACTAAGTACGTAGCAAATTCGGGCCAGAAATATACGAACCTGAAGAAGGATCATGTTACCTGCTCGACTTTGGCCCAAGGTTTGAATCTCTCTTCAATTGTAATTAAAATTACTATATTTCTATTTTTCTATGCTGACACTCTCGACTAATATTGCCTAACGCTATACACACGTAGCTCTATTCTAATTTCTATCCGATCCTCTATGGCGTAGAGCGTAATAATCTTCATTTATTCGGAACTGTCAAGTATGTCTATCCTACATCGCTCGGAATAGCTTATATGTATAGTCTGCGTTTATTCGCTTATGTAAATTTATGCGCGACGAGTTTAAGAGCTTAACGGTCTCGCCGAAATATTCTCGTCAGCGAAAGCGCAAATTGCGATAAAAATCTCGCAAACGATAGAATCGACTCGATCGATTTCACGGTAAAGTATTTTTTAATTAGAGCTCTCCTTGCGGAGACTATCAGAGTGTCAAAATATTCGAAGCGAGTGTGTCCTACACTCGCCGTGATAAAGGTGTCTACGCTAAAGTGTGTACGATCTAGTTGACTAGGACTAATTTGCTCAAGCCAAGTGTTACGTCGGTGGTTCTGAGCGCGGGAAAAATTCTCTTGCGGAGCGTGCGTGCTCGTGCGTGCGAGAAAATCTCCGCTCGTTGTCGAATTCCGAAGATTCCTGAGATTCGAACAGACTCCGTCCCGACGTGTTCGAATTCGACCACGAGGCGGATTAGATGCGTTTAGAAGCAGAGTGCGCGAGACGTCGCGCGAGGAAAGTCGAGCTCTCGAGAGAAACGTCAAACTTGACGAGCTGTCAAACGATTCTCCCGACGAGAACTCGCGGCCCGAGGAGATTAATATTCTTTCCAAAGTTGCTGAACGGCAATCTTTCCGATACAACTTCCTAATAATATGCTGAGTGACCATAAATCAAAACGAAGACGTCGCGTTATCATTACGTTTAGTACGCGACTCGCGTACTTTGCTCGCTCGGAAGCAGCTGCAACGCCAGTGCGCGCCAGTTCATTCAAAAAGAAAAAAAAAAAGAGAAAGAAAAGGAAAGAAGTCAGCGCAAGCGTTATACATGTACATACAATCATGTACAATCTATGTAAAAGCGTTTACCAGGCGATCGCACGACCTCCGCTCGAAATATTTATGTCGTCATATATCACTGTGCGTTACACTGGATATTTCTCGTCGAAAATGGCATATTTATGTTCATCTCTTCAAACGTGTGCATATTCGTACTCCAAGTAATTTTTGAAAATAAATCATTATCAGATTTGATATAGTCAAGTTTGTATTTAACAGATTTAACAAAATATCGTTTTGCTTACCAAGAATCCTGTCAGAATTCTCTGTCAGAGATTTGTAAAAAGCTCACATAAACAATATTCATTTACTCAATTTTATATACTGCATTTATTGTATTTACTATATCAATAGTTATAAATACAACTCGCAGTTGTCGGTCATTATGATTAAGCTCTCGTTTAAAGCGCTTTCAGAGGATGCACAGAGAGATTCAACTGGAGTCAACAAATATTTCGAGAAGAAGTTGCACGTTAAAGCGCAAGCACAGTTCGCTTCTGATTGTAAGACGTCAAGACACTTGCCAAGGAACGTGTAATGTGTATTTGCAAACAAACAAGGGGCAATATATATATAGAAGCACGCTGCTTTGTATCGCGTGTGTGTGTGTGTCTGTACGTGTGTGTGCGCGCGCGCGCGTGTGTGTGTGTGTGTGTGTGTGTGTGTGTGTATGTGTGTATGATTGTGCGCAATATTATCAGTAAGACCTCACAACACAATGTTTTCGTCCACGATGTAATATCCAGAAGAAGGATTACTCGCGATAAGAAAGATACTCGAGATGTCCGCGACATTGAGATATCGCGCAGGCGAGTTCTCTCTCTCGCCAGAAATAGTTCCCCAAATTAATTAATCAAAACATTTCAAATTCAATGCTTCGCGGATTAAACTTGCACATCTTTGGTATTTCGTCGATATATCGATTCGGGATGATGACGCTCGGGAATCGATATACACCGTGGCACGCAAAGAACCAAGGATTGAAAATCTTCACGACCGTTTAAAACCAGTGAATGCGGATTCTTTTGGAATCCGATGGTGACGTTAAAAAAAAAAATATATTAGACTAAAAGTCGCAAAAGTTACAATTTATGCCAAGATTATCGCAAATAATTTGCCAATAACAGTATTCCTACTGGCGGAATAATCTATCATTTCGCGAAAAAAGAAATTCTACTCTATTTTATAACTCAAAAAGAGAGATAATAAATGTTTTTCATAAAATTCCCAGAACGAATATGTTGAAATATAAAGAGAGAATTAATAAAATTAAAATAATTCGAGAGAGAATTAATAATAAAAGTACGTAAGAATTATATAATTTTTACTGATTTTTATTTTATTTTCCAAGAATAAAATCGATCGCGACCATCGTTAAAAAATACCGATTTTTCTTCGACATTCAAAAAAATTGGAAAATTTATTATTCCTGCTTTCAATCTCTGCATAAAATGTGAAAGTATATTGTATACGTGTGTATGTAGCGTTCGGCAGTGAATGACGCGTGTCTAGTCGATCGATCGGCCAAAAGTACTGCCGAGTGAAGAGAAATCGTGAGATCGTGTGCGTGTTTGCACGTGTGCTCGTGTGTATATGTATACGTATATGGGGTGTGTATGTGGCGTAGGTGACATGTGTGTGCACGTGTAAATGGGTTACGTGTTAGTAAGGTAGAAGTCGGATGAGATAGAGAGCGGTATTACTTAGCGTGACGTAACGTCTTACTTCTTTTTTCTTTTTCTTCCGTCCATAACCTCCCTGAAATTGGAGAAATGGAGAAACAGTCGTTATATACACACAGAGATACAGAGAATACAGGGGGTATGAATAAAGAGAAAAAAATATATAATGCTAATATATATATATATATATATATATATATATATATATATATATATATGTATGTGTGGTAACATAGAGAAGGGTCGCGCATAAGGTGGGCTCGATTCATAGTTTTTTTTTTCGGAGAAATATGAGCTGAATTGGGTGAATGAATGGTAGAAAAGAGAAAAAGAGAGAGAAATAGATTAAAAGGATAAATGATGGGGGAAAACACACAATGTTTACATCACAACATAGACACACGACAGGAATACATAATAGGATTAGGTAAGCAGGAAAGAGGGTTCTTCAAGCACATCGAGCTGAATGAAGATTGGATTAGCTGGAGAAGAAAAACGTGATTCGATTAGATAGTATACTTTTCGTAGAGAACTATAAGTACATAATAAATAATTTTGATAAGTAAGCGATTTTATAAAATCAAAACAATTTACATAGTTCGTAAATGTTTTAGGCCAAACATATTTGTGTTTGAAAAATTGAAAATTAACAAACGTCAATAAAAAATTTAAGCTTTCAACGCTTGATTAATATTAAGAATGGTCTGTGTAAAAATATACGCTGAATAATCTATAAAACTTTGCAATCATATCGAACATTTGCATTACGATACATTCTTGAAATCAGATTTTTTTTAGGTTCATTTAAGGCTCAGACGATCGATGATAATCCAGTCTCGATCTCGCTTTTTCCCTCGTTCTCTCCTTGACCTTTCATCGCTGGAGTATAATACAAGGAGGTAATAAAAGGAGAGGATTTGCTCCTTTTGCGAAAGTAATTTTCAAACAACGCGATCAATGTTAAACGATGGACCCGAAGAGGAAAAACACGAGGAGAAAAAAAGGTTGATAAATAAATCCGCTCCTTTTATCGGTGTCGCTGATACAACCGGAGGCAAATTAGGAGCTCTAATTATAAGGATGTAAAGGGGCTCGTTCATTGGACTTGATACATTGATACGCTCCTTCAATGGCAATAATCATACCGTCTTCCATCGCATGGCACTCGCGCAGTTATTCATTTAGCGCGAGTGCGGTGAAGAAAGACGAATGGAGAGAGAGAGCCACGACACACGAGCGGTATCCACGTATAAATAACGTATATATATGCATGTATATATATGTGTGTATATATACATATGTACATATGTATTATACATATATGATAAACAGGCACAAATAAGTGACACTGCAAACATATATCGAACTTCGCGCGTACGTGGCATATCTTTCATAACACACACAATACATTGCTTGACGACAAATATAAATATATATAAATATATGTAACATATAACATATATAATATTATATAAATAAATATATATATATATATTTATTTATATATATATATATATATACATGTATATATACATATATATTTATATATACACTACGCAAAAAAATTATAGGGCCATTTCTCAAAAAGGTCAATTTTCAAGTAGTTGCAACTTCCTTAAAAATAATTGGAATAAGATCAATAAAAAAGCATTTGAAAACTTGAAGTTTCTAGTTTTAGAATCTTTAAATAGATTTCAATTCTTTCTATTTGTTGCAAAATTACACTGTAAGAAAGCGACGCCCGTCGATTGAACACGTTTTTCAAAGTTTTGTCTAAAAATACCGAATTAAAAAAAAATCATAGCACGATTTCATTAATTGGGTGTTAAAGAGTTTTAGCTTTAATTTCCTTTTTTAACAAATGTTCTATGATTTTTTTTTCACCGAGATATTTATTATTAAAGCAAAATCAAAAAAAGATCGTACAATAATCATTAATTTAAGTTTTTGAAGTGTGCAGAAAAAAAACTTAACACTTCGGCCTTTTGTACACATAACTGGAATGCTTTTTACTTGTAAATGTTGTAGAGTTCATGAAAATTTTAGCGTTGTTTCGTTAACTTTCAATGATTTAAATAAAAAAAAAATAAAGCAATTTTTACTTGATTTTTAAGTAACAATTGCGCTTTAAAAATGAATAATGATTGAAAAAATGGTAGAAATATTTTAAAGTGCTAACTTTATTCTTTAAATTGCTTTTTTAATGATTATTGTACAATCATTTTTTCACTAGTTATAAGCGTTCAAAGTCAATAGCTCTATTTTGCTTTAATAATGAATATCTCGGCGCGAAAAAAATCATAGAACATTCATTAAAAAAGTATCTGCTCTTTAACACCCAGTTAATGAAATCGAGTTAGAATTTTTTTTTAATTCAGTATTTTTTTTCTTGGACAAACTTTTGAAAAATTTGTTCAATCGACGGACGTCGCTTTCTTATAATGTAATTTTGTAACGAATAGAAAGAATTGAAATTCATTTAAAGATTCTAAAACTAAAAACTTCAAGCTAGAACGCTTTTTTATTGATTTTATTCCGGCATACTTTTAAAAAAGTTGCAACTACTTGGAAATTCGCCTTTTTTTATATGAAACAAAGTGGTCCTTTAATTTTTTGCGTAGGGTATAAACAAACAGGGATTTAAGTAGTCGTCTCGATAGTTACATCTTCACTACATTGGCGATAGATCAAGCGAGCAATCAACGCGACAGTCGGATGGATAAAAGGAATATAGGTGAGTTTTTGTTGCAGTCGGACAAATGTATGGGGAGAAAACAGATCTCGCAAACGGCGCTACAGCTAGCACAGGAAAATCAAGACGGCTCATACTTAAGATCGATAATAATAATAATAATTAATTTAGTACCAGATCTGACAATGAGCATATTTTTTGCTTACGAATAAAATCCCTCTGTCAATAATTATCTTAAATTTCATATTATTTGTGTATATTGTTTGTCCAAGTAGAGTGAATGGTTTGTGAAATAGATATGGTATTATTGTTTATATTTATCTTGGTTTCGATATTTTTAAAAATTGTATATTATTCATTTTATTCTCGAACTGTTTTGTTTGACAATTTTTGGCCAAGTTTTTTAAAGGTTTATTAAAATTTAATATATTAAAGCCATTTGCAAGAATAGGTTTCAGAAAAAAAACTGTGAAAAAAGTTATCTAACATTATTATCCTTCAATGTTGCAAAATTGTTATATTACTGTCCATATAATTGTTGGTTGCTCGTCCCGACAATTTATAAGAATATCACATGATAAGATCTTAAGTATGAGTGGCAATTAATGAGAAACTTTTAGCGTATATCATACAAGCGCCTGTGGGCGCGATAGCCAACGGCTGATGAAGATTCAAAAAATGAATTCTTCAAAAGTTTATAAAATAACCTGCATAATTTTCACGGTTTAAGCGAATGCTATTTTTTTCCGCGCATCGAGGCTTCTAAAATTATATTATTATATATCGCTCGTTTTGTAGATGTATGTACATACATAAACATTACATACGAAAAGGACGAAAACAATTACATGGGAAAATTAATTGATCGTGCATCAACTTGGCAGGAAAATCAGCAATGTCAAATAAATATTTATTTTAAACGATATTTAATATTTAAAAAGAAAATATTGTACAATAATAATAATAATAATTTTTGTACGAAATATATCTCTTTGAAATTTTATGATCCGTTTACAATTCGAATATCTTGGAAATTTTCGCAATATATTTTAACCTCTTCAGAAACAAATTTATTGATATCAAAAAAAAAAATTATTTTATCTCTTTTTTTATTTATAAGTAAACATGATAGAAGAAAATTAAAAATATTTAAAATCTTTGAAAAAAAATAATGTATAGGTACATGACGCGTGTACGTCAAAATTAACTATTCCTAAAGGATTTCATTAAGATTTGATGCGCATATATGTATCAATATCCTTGAAGGGGTTAAAAAAAGTAAAAAATGCCTAATTGTCACCGTGTAATTTATTTGACGCTACTCAAGGGATGTCCTACACAAGTACGCACTTGATCAATTATGCGTCGGTATAATTAATGCGCGCGCGAGAAAATTTAAAAGATACGCGTTTGTGTGTCGTACACGGCCGCGTTCATACCTCGCCTTCGGCTCTTCTCTGCTGAAGCTCCCTTTGCCTGGCCTCTTCCTCGGCGATACGAGCTTCGATCGCTGCCAGGGACTCCCGCGTGAACGGACGGAACAAACTTCTTTCTTCCTCTGATATAGAGTCAGAATCTTCGGACATTGTCTAGGCTGCGCACAGCTGAGCCACCTTCCTGCGAAAAAGCGTATAAACCGATCGATTATAAATATAAAATATAAAATCGTAATAAGCAGCAATGTGCAAAAAAAAAGAACAACAATACCAAAATATATTGATACATCAATATGTTAAAGTAAAGACCTAACACTCGCTTGTGATGTTACATACCTCACAAATCAATCAAAGGACAACGCTTAGTTTCTTATAGAAGTTGGGCTCTTGAACAGCATTGAAACATGACTAGGATTATAGGGCATCAACAGAGAATTAAGAAGCTTCATGAGCTCAACCTTGTAAAATAAATTCCCTGAATACTGAGAGCTGTCCAAAGTTGGCTATTATATACCCCATTGATCTTGTTCGATTTCTCTGCGTTGACACTTTAATTAGGCAATTTAAATCTTTTGTTTCGTACCTCGTGAAAAAACTCGCCTATTAATTAATACATAACTCATAACTCATTTATTCGGGACATAGTCCTTTGATTGGCTTTACAATGATGTTAAATAAAGATGAGGAAATAAACATACAGAGAGTAATATATCCAAATTCTCTTTTGTGATGTAGTATTTTAAGTAAACTGAAGGGGAAGAGGGTGCGATACATGGAGACTCACTTTTGATCGGTGCTAACAGTTCCTGAAGTGTAGTGTGCGCGTGTCCCACGATGCGGGAGGGTAGTAGAGTTGCTGCTGCGGCTGACGGGGACGACGAGTCCGGTGCTGAGGGTGGCTCGACTTGCCGGCTACCAGCGGCCGGTTTCTGGGCGTCGTCAATTCGGAAAGCGTCGTGCCGATGATGCGGTCACACGACGCCGTTACGTACGCTCGGACGGATAAATGCGCTCCGTGCAGCACGTCGATTGCCGATCCGCCGTTGCTCTTGCTCTCCCTCTTCTGGTCGATCGCCGTCAAGCGAATACTGCTGCTGCTGCTGTTGCTGCCGTTGCTGTCGATGCTACTTCTAGCTTTGTTTCTATTGCGATTCAAGCTGCCCTTATTGATGCTGATGCTGCTGCTGCTGCTGCTGCTGCTGCTGCTGCTACCTGAATCTCGTTCCAACGAAATGGCGACGAGAAATGACGAACGCGCTGCGGCAGTGCGTGCTATGTCGGGGACCGTCCAACGCGAACCAAGATTTTTCATGTCCGACCTAAGAGAAGTCGAGCAAGAAGCGCTACGTTGCGATAAGATCGCAGATAACGTAATTCTGGTGTACGGTTGGGAGAGCGTAAACATCGGGTCGCGTTATCAATTTTTGTTTTTGCGACGTTTTTCGCGGTATAAATTAGAAAAATTATCACCGCGAAAGAGATACATTCAAATGCATACAAGATTATTTGTTCATCTTGACGTAACTTTTAATTTATAGTAAGGTGAACAGAATATTTTGTAGAATATCGCGAAAATTGTTCGAAAGTCATCAGGATGCATAATATCGGCGAAATACAAATGGAGAACGCAAACTACTCCTGCAAATGGACTGGAAACGCATTAATGCATACTCACGTGTGAATGAAGCGACGGGTGCGATCAATCCGTTATCCGAAATAACATAGTCTAGTCTTCGAATCGGTCGATATTTTTATCTGCAACAAAAAAACAAAGAGAGACTAAATAAATCTGAATCTCATTAATTCATATATAATTTATATCGAAATTAAGATCTGCTATATATATATATATATATATATATATATATATATATATATATATATATATATATATATATATATATATATATATATATATATATATATGAGGCGAAGCGTGGCACAGTAGACAACGTACCCGGTAAGAGCAGAAAAATTATATACGCGTACGCAATCATGTATATGAAAAAGAAAAGTCACGCCTCTGTCAAGAGACGACGGACTGAGAAGATATATATATATATATATATATATATATATATATATATATGTACGTCACTAACGGATGCTGTATAGTGATGTAATGCACTACGTCAATATTTGACATTCATATTTGCGAGATAAGATCTTTCTTTCGAGAAGAAAAGTTCTATTTCAGTCGCGGGGAACTAATTCTGCGACGAAGCAAAACTCGAAACTTGATTTCTTCTTGACGGATGAGACAACTTTGACTCTTGACAATTTACATGCTGCGTTGCGGAAATAAACAATATTGCGCGCGCGAGCTTGGAGACTTTGGCTGGGAATTTTCGCGCAAATCGCGTACCGCTATCTGCACGAGCGAAGCCGCGGAAAGGTGTCGGTGGTCTTTGACCGAGTTTCGCGCGATCGATCATCATCCCACCGAAACTCGGTCACACGCGCTCATGCTTCGACGACGGCGACGACGGTGACGCCGAGCACCTGGTCCGGCGGATACGCAACGAGAAAAGTAAGAGTGAAGGGCTCCTTCAGTGAAACAGCCGCGTGCAGGGTCGGCCAGTCCGTGTTCGATACGAAACTTTTCTCTCATTCGCTAATATTTACACTGCTATTCAGATTGATTCTAAAAATATTTATTTGTAGATTTTATATTAAAATTAATTAGTTTTAGCTGGAGAACATTTAAAAATTTTTCACAATTTCATAATTTCAGGAAAAATTATTCCTGTGTAATAATGGAGCTGTTATTATTATGTTCTTTTGAACAATTCTCAACATTTTTTTTATTATAAAAATATTTATTTGTAGATTTTAAATACAAAACTGATAAAACAGAAAAGAGCGATTAATAACAGAGGAACGATTAATTAGCTTTAGCTGGAGAACATTTTGGAAAGTTATAATTTTCAAACGTTTTTGTCTATTTTTAAAATTTTTCACAATTTCATAATTTCAGGAAAAATTATTCCTGTGTAATAATGGGGCTGTTATTATTATATGTGTGTTCTCTTGAATAATTTTAAACATTTTTTTTCCAACCAAGCAAAATCACATATGTTTCAAATACGATCTCAGATTGAATAAGTTTATTAAAAAGGTAAAAAAAAAACAGCGTAGTCACAGGTTTACTGAGCAAACGGTTTATTACAATAAAAATTGTTGTGAACTTGGAATAAAGTATTTTAATAAAATTAATAACTGATGAAAAGATGGAAAATTAAAAATTAAAAAAATAAAAAATTATGTTGCGCTTTTACAAACGTTTCAGTCCTATGACCGAACTCTCTTCAGTGTATCGGGTTAAAAAATAAAATATCGTAAACAATTAGAATCTATCGAATATGTCTAAACTCTATTATAAAGATGATAAGTAAGAGCTAGTTGAAAATAATTAAAATTTATTTAAAAAATCGAAAAACTTATTGTAAACACATTTCAGAATTTCTAGAAATTTGTACGAACTTGTACTTTGATAACTGCAGTGCGAGTATGATTTTTTCTTCTTAATCGTTTCAATATACTTTTAATCTTTGTATTTGTTAAAAATATAATGTTCACAAGTCGCAAACGTTTCTATAGAGATATCAAGAATCAAGAAAGATTGAAATAATTATAATATAAATATCACATCTCTCTTCTCTTCTTCCTTTTATTATTATTTGAGCGACGAATTTTTTATCAAGAAAGAGAAATAAAAAATCATTAATTTTCTCAAATATATTTTTTTTTAAGCTTTACGATACTTGATCTCTATTCCTATTTCTTATACTTATTATGTACAATCTTTTTATCGAAACTCTTGCGTTGTAAATGAGTGATATAAACGGAACCATGGGAACGTATAGCATAACTTAATCATTAGAAACGGCTTAAGTAAACATTTAAATCTAGATTTTATTCATGCGCTACGTTTCTCACACAAAATAAAGCACGTTCAAATTATGTTCCTATAAAATTAATCAAGAAGATTTAATGTCACAATTTCACAACTCGCAAAATGGACAGTGTTTTTAATTTGATTACTAATCCACTTATATCCTATATAATTGCGAGAGTGAGTATGGATGGAAAGGATTTTTCTTTCGCCTCGTTACATTAACCACACATTCGACTATCCTCAGCAGACGATAGCGTGTCTTTGTATAGAATGACTCGCAAAAGTAGAACAAACCTACATCTTGTTTCTAACTGAGGCAAAAAGAAGAGAATAAAGTAAGAGAGTCGGATAGCAACACGACTTCTATTTCAATATTCTTGCAAGCTAATTTTCCATTTCAATATGAATACCCAGCAGCAGCAGCAGCAGCAAACTAGTAAACTATCTTTAATACGAGCGTATATTATGTTTTATTATTCGATTTTGTTCTGTAGGTTTCCTTTCTTTTTTGTTTACAATGATAACAAACTGGCAAGAGATACAAGGGAAATCGATGGGTTACGACAACGTCACGAGACGGTCGACGCGAATCGCGTGTTTTGAATCATTTAATGCGTATTTCTTTTTCCACACGACGGCTTTAGATTTCATGTAAATTTTTGCGCAGTCGTATTCGAGACATATGTGATTTTGCTTGCTTGGAAAAAAAATGTTGAGAATTGAGCTGTTATTATTATGTTCAAGAGAACATAATAATAACAGCTCCATTATTACACAGGGATATTTTTCTCAAATTATGAGATTATGAAAAATTTTTAAAACAGACAAAACGTTTCAAAATTATAATTGAACTGTCCGAAATATTCTCTAGCTGAAGATAATTAATCGTTCCCATTCTCTTATGTTTTATCATTCTTGTATCTAACAATCTACAAATAAATACTTTTATAATAAAAAAAATGTTGAGCCTTGTTCAAGAGAACACAATAATAATAGCTCCATTATTACACGGGGATATTTTTTCTCTGATAAATTATGAAATTATGAAAAATTTTTTAAACCGACAAAAACAAAATTATAACTAGAAACTTTTCGAAATATTCTTTCGTTAAAGATAATTAATCGTTCCCATTCTCTTCTGTTTTATCAGTCTTGTATCTAAAATAAATAATCTTTTATAAAAAAAGAAAGATATTCCATTTACATCAAAATTTTATGCAATTTTATAACGGAAAAGTGTACGTTTGTGCTCGAGAAGAAATCGTTAAAATAATATAAAATTTTTTTCCAACCGCCTTGACTTGTACGCCTTTCGTTTACATACGCGGAATACGAGATAATGCCATAGCGTAGAAAAGCTCTGTAATTAATCATTAAGAGAAGTTATACAGAAAGCCGCGAAATAATTAGCCGATTTCTCCTATTACGTATTGAATATGCGGTTGATCGTGAGTTGTATTTCACGGATATAGAATTGCAATAAAAAGCGGCACTCTGCCAGCGTGCGAAGCAAGAAGAAACGAGGTCAACTATATCTGCGACAAATCGGCCTTCATCGAGAAATTATACGCGGTAACGGAAACGGCTACACCGGTTTAACAAGTAATTTTTCTGAAAAAATTACTCTTTTCCCGTTTATCTCTCTCTCTTTCTCTCTCTCCTTCTCTCTCATTTCTCTCCAACCTTTGTATTTGCTAATGCAAATGCATTCTCTGTTTCGTTTTTTATTTATAATACCTTTGAATTTGCTTGAGGTAACGTTTTCTTCCTTTTACATTTTTATTTTTCATTCGAATTAAATAGAAAATGTGCATACGTGTAATAAGAGAAAAGCTAAATATGATTAGCATTATCAGTTGTTGAAAACAGTATACATAAATAAATAGAAAATTTTAATTAAAATAGACATAAGGAAAAGAGGAAGAAAAAGAGAAAAAGTGAAGGAATACAAGAAATAAGTTATAAATGCCAAGCATAACGGAATATCAAATATGAAATAAAAGGAAATAATAACAGATAAATGATACCGAAAAATATGTTGTTGTTAATTAAGAATGTACTTATATTTGCTATAAAAAGAGAAAGATGCATCGGCGGGTTTCATTTTCATATTATATTTACATTTCTCACAAGTCCGAGATTATGCAAAATAACTGAGAACTCGTGCAAATTCGCTACGATCGCAATATCAAGAGATGCAATTCGGCAGCTTATTCGGACGGTGGTTTATGGGATTTGATTAACGATTGCAAATGAATTAATACCGAACGGAAACCAGGAGCACTATGCCGAAGCACTTTTCCGTGCGTCGTTCGGCCATTTGGATTGCGAATCAATAAATAGCCACAGTGCATACATTTGTGACGTCAGTCGTACATAACGATACACGATCCATGTCAATTCCGACGTGAACGCGGAAATGAGACACGGTTCGTCGCAGGCTTCAGTTATCAATTTAATCAACTTTGATTCCCTTTTTGCATAATATCAATCTTGGTTTTTAAAAATTATTCAATAAATAAATATATATATATATATATATATACATATATAAAATTCGTATTTAATTAAATATTTCACAAATGGCTATTTTTCGATGTTCTTGCAATTTTATATATAGAAAACATTTATACATATATTGTAAATTGTGTTTAAAATCAGGGCTATTTCATTTTGAAATATTTGATAAAAGAATGAGTTTTTAAAAATATCATACGAAAGAAAAATGTATTGCAAGAGGAAAATGTTTACTTAAGTTAGACATCGTTAATTAGTTTGAAATTATCCAATCAAATTATTGACACGCAATATTTTTCCGCGAGTGTGGACCTCATTCGGAGAGCTCTTGTATCGATTGCAGTAACTTGCCCGCTGCGGATGCACTGAACGAACGCGACTCGGATAAGCAGCGCGGCAGCGGAGTGCATCCGCACCGGGCGGATTGATGCACTTGACTATAGAATCCTCTGCAGTAAAGAGGGGAACATTTTGCGAGCATTTACCTTAAATTCGAATACCTCGGCGAGAAAGAGAGACAAGAGAAGGGGACATGATACATTTGACCTATAATATATATTTTTTCCATGTGCAGTATTTCAATAGAAATATTATAACGTAAATTTAAATTATTATCATACTTGGAGCAAAAATCTTCGTTACGGTTTCAATTGGTCTCAAGCTATATCGAGAGACGCCATCGTTTTGCGCCAAGAATATAATACATAAATATAGTTCTCCATCAAAGTTGTTTGTATTCGACACACAATTATGTTTGAAACTTCTTTCCTCGAGAAGAATCGAATCGAAAACCGGAATTGTCTTTAATTTATTGCATCGAGAACAACCCATTAATAAAAGGAAGTTTTAAATTTTGAATCGCGATGTTTGCATTTGGCATGCAAGATGTATAATTCCAAGAAACTTCAAACAACGTCACGAGGCCCCACGTGGAATAAAATTGAGAAATATTTGTCAATTTTTTTAGACGTCATATATCGACACGTCCTTTAACGAATCCTTGGTTACCTTTGGAAAAGTATCACGATCTACTCCCTGAATATATATAAGACATACGTATATAGGGAGAAAGGTAGGATTTTGATTGGGTGAACCGTTGTCTCTCGCGAACGCTAAGAAATTCTGCAAAATTATATCGCGCCGACGATCGATCGGAGCCATCTTTTTCTTGGTACCAAGAGATTCGACGATGGGCGAACGAGCATCGTCACAGCCTGGTAGATATGCGTAATCGCATCGCCATATTCATGGACCCTGCCTGGTGGCGCCACCGGAAACTACCCCCATGGAGAAAACCCTTCCAGTTGCTGGCGACGGGGGCTGGTTGGTGGGGCGACGCCGACGCCGACGTCGCGTGACGTCACAAACCAGGCCGGGTACGTTGCGGAAAAACGTTGTCATGACGACGACCGCTGACGCCGTCGTCGTCGTCGTAACCGAGGCTTCCCCAATGCCAGGGAGAGACGATCGGGAAAAAAACACCGAGTCGAAAACGAAAAAAATGTAAAGGACACAACGCGGAGACAGGGTGCGTGCGTCACGCAATTATAAAAGTCGTCGAAAACTTCTAAACTAATCTCAGGAAGAGAATAGGGTTCTACATCGTAAAACTCGAGAGAGAGAGAGAGAGAGAGAGAGAGAGAGAGAGGGGAAGAGAAAGAGAAATAATCAGATGTGGATAGAGGGAGTTAGATGCTCACGATAAATTAGGCAAGTCTATTTGCTCGCTTGAATTGATGCGATATCTGTAGCATAGATACGTAACAATAGCATCTCGCTGCTATACGAAAAATCCATTGGAACTAACGAAAACATTCTTCGTGTCTTTAATTTTTAATATTTGAAATATCGCAGTTTAAATATTTTCTGATTTAAATTTATGGAATTTAAAAATCACTGTTATAAGTTTTAGTTGATTAAGATGTTATTTGATTAACGCATTCGCTAATCAAGTTGTTTTATTCACTAGTAGATTATTTTATATATATATATATATATTAGTATTTATATATATATATATATATATATATATATATATATATATATATATATACTAATAGATAGATAAAACAATTTGATTAATGAATGCGTTAATCAAGCAACCTTAATTAAAACTATAACAGTGATTTTTATTAATGTTTAAGTATTATACAATAAAATTCTGGGTAGAATTTATATATATATAAATTCTAAGTATATTAGATTAATCAAATTTATTTTTTCCTTAAGCCTTCACAATTTAATATTTTCTTCAATTATGCGCGATAAAGGTATCTAAAAGAAATTTATCCAACATAAATCAGATCTGAAGGAAAGAATAAATTTTGAAAATTAATATATTCGCTGTATTCCAAAATTGTTGTATATATTTATATATGTATATTATATGTATATTATATTCTATTTATGTATTATATTGTTGGCGCAAGACGATGGGATCTCTCGATATAGCTTGAGAGAAATTGAAACCGTAAGGAAGATTTTTGTTTCAAGTTTTGCGAATAATTTAAATTTACGTTATAATATTTCGAATTATTTGACATAGAAAATTTCTATTAAAATACTGCATATCAAAAAAATGTTATGGGTCAAGTGTATCGCGTCTCTTTTTCTTATCAAGGTATTCGAATTTAAAGTAAATTACTCACACTTATAATTGTCTCTTATATTTTAAGATTTTTTTATATTGAAATATCAGTAATTATCATCTATGATAAAACACATGTAATAATATTTCGCGTAAATATACATACGTATAGATTTTCATGAGACAAATACCTTTGTTTGTAGCAACGCAAGTTTTCAAGGTTTCTCATTTACGTAATTCTGCAGAAACGCGGTTCATGGCTTTCGTTAGAATAAAGATTCAATAAAAAGAAAGGCAAATCATTCTCATACAATCAATGATTCACTTATGTAAATATCAAACTTCCAAGACTTGCATTGCCGCATGGGCTTCAAGTAATCGCGCGAAGAATGCCCTGAATGAGAAATGAGTTATCGTGCTACTTTTACTTTCCCTTAATGAGAGACGTCCACGTATTTATTAGCGAGGAAATCATTTATGCGATACGCCATGATACTCGGGCAGACAATAGTCTTTGCCGGTGAATTTCTTGCGTAATTTCATAAAATAATTTTTAATTGTGTGTGTGTGTGTGTGTGTGTATGTGCGCGCGTGTATTTTGACATTTTACTACTTTCTATGTAATTGAGAAGATGGTTGAAAAAATTAATCGATCAGAAAAAAGGCAACGAAGGAAAATTACTTCACGTGGTGACAGTGATAGTGTTGACTGGGTGTGTCCTTTTTTTTAGACCGTCCAAACGATTCCTCTGACTCACGATTTCGATGAAATAAACTTGATTCAACAAGCGAGGAGAAAATCAATATGTAGGAAAAACCGAAATAAATCCAATCCAAAAATGTGTTTAATGAATGTGAATAATGCAACTCGCAAACTAACTCAAAATATTTCATCTCAAATAATAAATCAATTTAATTACAATGTTTTTCCAATATTAATGACTCTTCAAGTATCACAGAAATAGAGTCCAATTAGTCAAATAAATACTCAATTAACCAATAATAAACAGACCAAAGTATATAAATTTTATAAAGAATTTTAATAATTTGATAAAGAATTCGAATAAATATATGCAGATAAACCTCTAATATTTTCCCTACAGTTCAAACAACCACGCTGCGTGCATTATTTGCAGAATATAATAACAATAAGGGAATACTCATATATTTTCTAGGAATATATATTTTATGTCGATTCCGTGGTAACATATATTTACATTCAAGCATCATATATGTCAAGCAATTACGGTCGCCGAGTAGTCATAGCTATTTATGGTCAGACAAACAGACGAAAGCGGTATCAAATTTTCATCGTACGATATAATTACGATTAATTTTTATTTTTTTTCAGACCCTACTAAAATTTAATAATAAAAAAAAAATAATAATTTCACAGCAAGGGAAAAGAGTATATTTCCGCCATATATGTGGGCACGTGAATGTATGAGAACGCGTAGTAATCCATAACGGGGATATATATCTCGGGGGAACGAAATGCAGTAAACCCGTACGTACGTGCCAGCAATAAAAACGATCATCCGTTGTGGATAACATTGTTGCGCTCGCGCGACATTCTGCACTGGCGCGACCCACAAAAGACCAAGTATACCGCGACGCAAAGTATAGCGCGCGGAACAGGGCCATGCGTTCGTGCGAGGGCAATCGATCGATTGCCCGCTTGCCTGCCCGCTTGACTTTCTTGACGGCTGGTTCAGCCCAGCGTTGCGCTTCCAAGAATTCACCCCATCGCCAAAGATTCCCGCGCGCTTCAACCCTCTCACCCGCAAAATTCATATTCGTCACTCGAGATATATGGCCGTAATTGCTTTCGAAAAATATAACTGTATATATATATATATATATATATATATATATATATATATATATATATAAGAAAAGTGTTGACCTATGGAAAAATCTGCGGCAAGAAATATGTCATTGTTATAAATTTGAAGATTAAACTCTTTCGTGAGATAATCAATTAATAAGCGAGTGAAATGATTAGCTTTTTGAATTTTAACTTAATAAAAAGTTTTTACAATCTTTTTACTTGCGTAGAAACTGATTAAAGATTAATCTTTCGCAGTATAACGTTGTTATAAGATGTGCACGTAAATTATTCTATTAAGTGGCACAAGATTCCTTATCTACTGTTATATACAATATTTTGTATTCAACAGAAAGAGCGAGAAGTTTCTCATGAATAATAAAGAATTATGATATAAAAATGTGAGTGTGCCATTGTGTGTGTGTTGCAGATTAATTGCTATCATAAATAACAATATAATTGTGAGAAATACCTCAATAATGTCACTTTAAATTGTCAGATAACGATGAATTTTGTGATTCAAAAAGCAATCTGTATATTATTATATTTTAATTTATGTAACTTATTTTTTTTTCTTCGTTTTTTTCTTTTTCTTTCTATGTGCGTGTGTGTAAGACCCTTTAAAACCGATTACTTTTGTATACATAAAAAAATTGAAATCTTTTTATACAAAATATCATACAAAATATAAAATTGTAATGTGGAGATTTTATTTATAATTCATTATACTTAATTTTTTAAATTAGCGAATTATCCTGTGAGATAACTCTTTTATGTGTAAAAAATATTAAAATTTAAATTTCCTTCTATCTCTTTCTTTTTATATATATATATATACATATATGTAAATTAGAAAGTAGAGAATTCTCATAAAATAATTCTTTAATTTAAAGAATTAATTTCAATGTTATATTTTTTTATTTATTATTTAAGAATCAAGTGGAAATGGATTGTAAGATCTTTACATTACAGTATATTAATACAATTTAATATATTTTGTACACGTGTAATAATTTAATTTTTTTTTACACACAAAAGTAATCGGTTATAAAGACTTACATATATATATATATATAAAATATTTTATGGATAAAGAAGTAAAAGAAAGAGAGAGAAAAAGAGAATGAGAAAAAAAGAGAGATAATATCTATTATATTTATACCGAGAAATATTTCTATGACACATCATTTTTAAACCATACCATATTAATAATGCCCGTAGTGAACAGAAACAAGTCTTGTGAAAATAATTTACACCACTCATAGAATGCCCGAGCGGAGAGGTGAGAATATATCTTGACATCTTGACACGCATTGTATTCTCTATAAATAGTTCGCTACTAATGGGATAGGAAGACACACAGATAAAGTTCGTCTTGAATTGGTTGGAACAAAGCGTTCCTGGGGGACAGAGGATTATTGACGTCCACGAAATTCCAAGGAACTTTACTTCGGGTGCGCTTGTACTCGAGTCTGAGTACACTTGTACTCGAGGACGACGCGGATGAAGGGAAGCGTAGCGCACCTGTTGCGTTCGTTCGCCCCACAAAACCCACCCCTTCCCCTCTCGCTCTTTCACCCTTTTTTCTGTGCGCGCGCGCACTTTCAAAAGCCTATCTACCATCGGCCATTAAAAATTAGGGGCGTTTTAATCCTGAGCGGAAAAGTAAATTCCCTTTTTTCATCCTTGTTCTAACGGGAAATAAATTTTCTAAATAATTGCTCAATAATTTCCTAAATGATTTGATTATTCGTAAATTATACAAAATATTTCTTTCTTGTTATGTTTTTAATAAAAAAAATTCTGATGTAAATGTGTACACAAAGACAGAAATAAAAAAAATATTATATTTAAAACAACTGCTAATAAATATAAAGGATATAGAATTAGAATAAAATGTAAAGAAGAGAAAATATGATATAATTTTATAAACAACGATATATAGAGAGATCAATTATTCCATTTTTTCTAAACTAAATAGCGATAAGAGGAATAAAAATAATATCAGCTGATAAAATATCAGTGGACAGTTTTATATAATCGCGCAAAAAGTTTTATACTCGGGCTCCTTATCGAATACTCTTCATGCTATATATCCAATGCAATGTTCAAAGAAGGGAGCGCGTATTTACATCCCTCGTAACTCCCCTTTTCACGAAGCGTGCTGCTTAACGCGGAACTAACTTCTTATTTTAGCACGGATCGGCGATCGCGCGAAAGCATGTGACGCGACCCTTGACATTACGCCCTATCGATCGTTTATTTATGCCGAGGGATGATTTATCAAACTTTAAGAGATTTCAGAAAGAAGACGGTGTCCTGCGCGCGGTACCTATCAATTATTCTCGCGGCGCATCTTACGTACTCGCGGAATCGCGAGCGGAGCGCGCGAGTATGCGCGGAATCCGCCTCTCGGAGGAATTCGCCCCTCTCGGCGCGCGAGTTACGTCAATAGAGGAATATCCGTGCCGTGTTATGTGTTACACAAAGCAGAGCCGATGGTGACGCGCGCGTACGGCCCTGTGTCGCCTTCAATGGACGATGACGTAAGTTACGTCTGCTCACGCACGATTACGCAGCGAATCGAGCTGCTGCAAGTTCAAGTATGCTGCGAAATAAAAAAAAAAAACCGTTCATTATCGCGGTCCATGATTATGAGTTAAATCCATTTCGATTCAGAATTTTCGCCGATTGACTTTGAAGGTAAAAAAGTTGCACGGGATATCTCGATTATGAATTTTTTCATCGATTTGAAATATAATTGTTTCCTTTAAACAAATTTTATCACCAGAGAATATTATCTGTCACGATATATTTCATACATCAATCGTCTTCGCAACTAATTCATCATTAATAAAATTGATAAGAAAAAATCCTCTTTTCGCTGCGCGTAGAGCTTTAAGCAGCCAATATGTATATGTAATTATAGAGATGGCCTTGAAAAAAAATCACATGCGCAACTAGCGACATATAAATCGTTTAACGCGTGCTTTTTTTTTTTTTTTTTTTTCGATACGTCTGAATAGCAACGATCGAGATCGTGAAACTCGTGCTCGTGCTCAAGCGATGTTAGTGGCAGCGAAAGTGATGGGCAAGCTACTCGGTTATGCTGCTCCAGAGAATAAACGGCTTACGTTATAGTATACGACGCGAGTGGCACGCTTCCTCGCGGGAGAAAGTCCTCCGAGGCGTCGTCGTGCACGACGCGGTGATCGATACCATCGCACCGCTCTTAAGCGGATCGTGCAGCTCGTATTGACCGACAATTTTCGCACGGAGGAAGGTCACCAGAGTTGCCAGACATGTCACAATCATTGCCGTAAATCGCGACGTAATCGATTAATACAACGGTGTTAATCAGTCTGGTCGTTCTTATGCAAATCACGCTGTTTTATCCAAGATCCAGTTGAAATTTTCCAAATTTTAGATCATTAATTCTTGGAATATTAATACCCTCTGAGATAACAATCTAAAATTTTTTTCACGTTCTAATATTTTCAATTTTTGCCTCTCTCCCTCTCTTTTTATCTATCTTTTTCTTTTAGATTTATTCATTAATTTATGCTAATCAGAATTCAATATATCTAAGCAAGAGTCGTTGATTAAAATGTAAGAGAATGTGAAAATGATTTATCGAAATCACAGTGATATTCAAGATTTCTTAAACGCGTCATCCTTGAAATATCAAGTTTATAGTGCAAGTATGATGTCCATTATCCTGAATATTATAAGTTCTGAATGTTCTCCAAGTGTAATATTAAGTTCTGGCTTATTAAAAAAATATTTTGACGCAAAACATGATATATAACACAGATTATTTACATAATACTTATTTATAAAAGTGTATATTATTATTTCTCTTTTTCTTCCTCTTTCTCTTTCTAATACGTATATATATATATATATATATATATATATATATATATATATATATATATATATATTTGTTTCTTAAGTATGTATGTATATACATATATATTTATTCCTCGGGAAAGACTATAAAAAAGCGCGTCTATAAACAGAACACAGACCTCTTATATCATACTTGTTACTTTTACCTTGCGAATATGGATTATAGTTTGCTAGTTTTGCCAGCCAAAGATGTAAGAAGGCTTTCCTAGACGTTCGTTATTGATTGATATCGTTCTTCGACAACGTACGAGCAAGCTAAAAACCAAACCCACAAGCTCTCTGTATACGAATACGATCCTGGACAGTCTTCGCGCTGATCACCATCGTCGCGACCGATCTCCGAACCGCGGTAGCGTCGATCGATATATCGAGAATGGCAGCCGTCGCGGCAGAGCCGCGCGTCACGCTACTAACGTGCACGATATACAATAATATATATATATATATATATATATATATATATATATATATATATATATATACATATGTACGGGACAACACACAGGTGTGTAGCACACACCTTGGCGATTCGATTGCCGTCCTATCGCGCCTCGTAATCGAGGCCTCGTTATCGCCGATCGTAAACGACGACATGCATAAAAACGTGCAGCCCGATGCAACTCCAAGCGCTGCATCGCCACTCCAAGTAGTCGAATCAACGACTGGTCGGACGTGTCTGCCTGGCCCGCGATTGACTCGCTTCACTTGAATCATCGCACCGCCTGTCATATACATATGATCTCTTTCGCTAGAAATTCTCTCGTACTGCAACATTATGTAATGTTGATATCTCGTGGTTTTTTTCGCGACATCCAGTCCATTTGCTGAACGAGACAGGAATAATGATAAGAGTGTTCGAATCTCTGTCAGGACTGTCACTTTCTCACTCGGATGAAGGGCTACTCGCGACATTTCTCTAAATGATGCGAATAAAACTAGCTTTAAAAAATGGTAAAAAGTTGATATTTGATTTTTATATTTTTCTCGACACCACATGTCAAACTGTTTATCTGCTGTATACTTTAAATGCACGACGAATATATCATTAGCCACACATTATAGCAATCATTATCTTATTAATATGTATGATTATAATGTGCGCCCACGTATTCACCTCCGCACCTTACTTGTGCTATATTTAAAGTAGCTACGCCCCTGGTCTACCATGAATGTCAAACAGTCCATCATGTTGTAACCGATATATGTATCTCAAATTTTGTTAAATATGTAAAATAAAATTTCTTTGCGTATTTCATACACAAGTAGCACCAACTAGTAATTGCTACGACAATTGACCGAAAAGGAAATGGGGCACTTTGATATAAAAATTACAATATTATAACTGATTTCTAAAATGTCAGAGTTAATGAAAAGTTCGTACGCATTTCTCGTACATCTCTCAACATAATTCTACAAATTTCCTCGCATCTTTGTATCGAGAGCCATCTCTCTGTAACCCTATCACGCGTCAGATCAGACATATATACAACACACTTTGAGGCGAACAAGTCGTATGATTTGATTTGAGAGGAGACGGCGAGTTTTCCAAACGCGTGGAATATTTTCATATGAAAGGATAAATCAAGTTTCTCCCGCATCGGTAAGAAAATTTCTTTTCTGACAAAAGATCCGTCAACTATATATAACTGCTTAAATAAACTTGAGAAAAGTTTGAGAAAACATCTAGAGAAAAAGAATTTCTCGACCATTTTTTTCCACATGCTGCCGTGTCGTCCGCGTAAATACACACGTATGACATTACACTCGTGACACTTACTGGTTGAGGAGGTCGAACACTCTCCAACGTAGATGGTCACCGCTGCGAACGTAAAAGAGAAGCGTGACGTAGCGATATGGAGAGAAGAGAGGCACTGCGACGTCGAAGGGAGAGAGGGGGGCGGGTTCTGGGGTACCTCCGCGGGCCTTGCTCGTTCAGCCTCGAGATAAGGGTAGCACAACCGAGGGTAGCACCGTGCGACAACACACTGAGATACACTTTTTTTTTTTTTTTTTTTTTTTTTTTCACATCGACGATGCAGAAGAAGAACGACCGACGACGTGGCAGCGATTCTACTCGGATTTCGCGTCGCGCGATGGTCTTTTCCCCTGCATGTGCATACAACACACCACGTATACGTGCGTACGTGTGTACCGGCCCGTGTGTCTGTTTCTTCCACTTGAAATCCCGCTTTTTTTTTTCTTCTTTTTCTTTCTTTCCTCCTCGCCTGCTTCGAGCGTCGATGGCAGCTACGCGGTTGTACGAGGCGCCCTTTGCGTCCGGACAATCTTTTCTTTTCTGTCTCTTCCTTCCGTTCTCTCCGTGGCCTCCTTCACTATCGTCTTCCTCCTTCTCCTTCTTCGCCTCCTACGCTATTCTTGACCGCAGCGGCAAGGACCCGCCCCGTGTCGCGCTACACGAAAGTGTAGTGGATAAAGAGAGCGTAAAACTTGCTCTGCGACAACATTATCCGGCCGGTTATCGGTACCTCGGTTGTCCCGTCATTTCGTCTCGCGTCCGTTCTACGGTCCTACTAGCCGCCCGCGCGCCGCAACGAAAATTGATCGCGTTGCGCGCGACGGTCCCTTCCTCGGGGACAGGCCCGTCGACGCGTTCGTGTCCGACCGCCGCGTCGCCCGTGTTGACGCGGGGCTACTCTCCTTGCGATCCGATTAGGGGGATACCACTTGGCGCTACCACTTGTCGCCGTTCTCGCGCCCTTATCGCGAGCTCTGTCTACAGTGAGAAGGACCGGCGGCTCCTTCTTTTCCACTCCCTTTGTTCTTTCGACTCTCACTCGCTGCACACTCGTACACACACGCGCGCGCGCGCGAGCATGCACTCACGTATACATATATATATATACACGTATATACGATCGCACGCGCGCGCGCGAACGATCCGTTCCCCCCGTCCCTCTCGCTCCGATCCACCCTCAGCGATCTCTCTCTCTCTCTCTCTCTCTCTCTCTCTCGAACGCTGTGTCCTCCTTCGCTGCTTCTCCCACTACCTCGCTTCCTCGTTCAACCCTCCTTCGCTCTTTTCCCTCCTCGGCGACCCGACGTCTCTCCCTCGGAGCAACGCAGCCGGCACAAAGGGTCGTTCGTTGGTAAACGCCAGGCCGAGACCTCCGCTCACGCGCGAGTTTCTCTCTCGTCGACGCTCTCGACGAGTCCACCACTCTTTTAACTTTCTGTTTTTCCCTCGAGGTGTTCCTTCTCTCCCTCGGCAATGCGTCTTCGGGGGCACCGCGAAAGCGATATTCTCTTCTCGATACCGACTGTCGTGGTGACGAGCCAACGCGAATCTTACTGCATCGCCACGCGCCAGTCTTTCGCGCAGCGGACTCGGCGGCAACTAGTCACGGGACGCCCCGTTTTACACCCTCTATACCCTATACCCCATTCGCGATCCGTTACGCGAGCTACCCCCGCCGCCACCTTCGCCGACCGCCCTGTAAAGTCGTCGTCGTCGTCGTTTGCGGCTGACAACGCGACACAGCCCGAAGACTATTCGTACGCTACCGAGGGGCACGAAACGCGATTTCCCTCTTGGACAAACGAGCCTTCGCCCTTGCGGTGAAGCGACGTAAGCAAAGTATCACCGAGACGGAGCGAGATCAATGCTCCGTTCAGGGCTTGTAAGTGCTTGCGTGGTGCGGTTCCGTAGCACGGGGCGGATCAATGAAAACCTACCCCTCCACCACGGCATCGTCGTCATCCCCGCGACAGCAGAGGGAACACGGTACCATACCGCGCCACTTTTCTTACTATCGTTGCCTGAAAACATTCGCTCGCACTCTTCCTCTACAATATTCTCTGATCATACCCACGGGCTATTCGGTAAGCCCGTCCACTAGGATTACCGTGTCGCGTCATCGTACGCACGTGTTCTTGTCTGTCAATCGAAATTCTTCTTCACGCGCAACTAGCTCCTTCCTTTTGGCAAATTGAAAATATTTTTTAAACTTTACTTTCTCTTCCCAAGATTTTCGCACTAATGAGTTGTCATGTTTGTTTTATATATGATACTGAGATAAAAGAGCATATTACATCTGCATATTTAAATATAAGAATGAAAGATAGTATGAATAAGGAAGCGCGCATAAGTTGAATGTAAATTAAGAGAGAATATATATATCAAATTTCATAAATGTTTCGCGCGTTATGAAAATATAAAAACATGCGAATATACATGAAATGAAATATATACAGCGAGATATTATCATATTTTACTTTGATGATGATAAAGGTGGGAAAGTCATAAAGGGACCACATAAAATGTAGAGTACCTACTTATTGTAAGATATATATTTCATAAATCATGCACGCGCGCACACACATACATACATACACATACACACACCATGCACACGGTATTCAATTACAAATTGTCTAGAAAAGTTCAATGTTTCGTTGCATAAACACACTGTCCTCTCAGAGCATATTCAGAGAAATAAATGTGGTTGATTCTAAATATTTGTTCGGCATCCGAGTGTCAACACGCGCGATATTTATATCCCTCACATACATTTATTATCCTAAGATATTAAAATAAAGAACTAAACAACCACACTAATGCCTCGCTTAATGCTAAATAAGTTGTGAGAGAACAGATTATCACTCATGCTTATCTATATCACACTGATGTTAGATTCGAGCTAACAGTTCGTGTAAAAATATATATATATATATATATATATGTCGCATATAAATATATATAGCAATATCTCTTTGTATAAAACAGTGGTGGTACATACGAGTATAGCGATGTACCTAAATGCGCAACGTACACAAAAACTATAACATGGCACGCGCGTCGAGCTCATCGACTTAAATAAACGTTGTCATGTCGCTTCGGCATTCTACGAATGCAAAGATACAAGCCGGTGATGACCATAATGAACAGAGGAAGGCCAAGGCCAATCGAGATAATCATAATGACTAGAGAAGAGAATCTCTCCTCAGGTGGTGTACCATAACCGACCATAAAAGTCCTGCAATATAGATTAAAACAAATTAATGTTTTACCTCTCAAAAAGAGGTTCTATAAATTCCTTCATTTTTGTAGAACTCGTTATAGAATTTTTAGAATAAAATTCCGAGAATTAATAAAAAAAACTTACCATGTCAAATAATTCGTCTTCTTGTAGAAACCATCTCCTCTTGAACCCAAAGAAATTGTTAACTTTTGTAAAAGAAGATTCGTCACGTTCCCATAATAACAATAGAGCATCGAATTTTTAACAGCGCTCTCATAATTAGATACTTTCTTCGGTGAGTATTGCATTGTTTCTGTAGAACTGGTTACATCGCGTGATGCGCTATCGTACGACACCGGTCGCCATTGCAAATACGCTCCACCGTTTAACTGTCCGCTGTTCACTTCTCTATAGGGCGGTGTCCTAACTTCAACAATCTGAAAAAATCATAATAAAAAATGTTAAATAAAATTTTCCATCATAAAAAAAGCGAAAAAGCAATAAATTGATTTAAATAGTAAATTATGATTTATTACCTCGAATATACCAGGTGTATGCTCGTCATCCAGACTCTTTTTCGGATCAACAAACATTAGTATTTCAGGATCACCCCCACCAACCACAAGTAATTCAATAGCGAATCTACTGTTGGAAAACGTTTCGTTGGTCTGCATGTGATCCAGGATGATGTCTATCTGCGTAGAATTCTCCGTGTGCAACATATGAGGCACTATATCCGAGTGATCGAGAGTGCAGAATCCTCGGAGCTGAAAAGCAAAGAAAACTATTAAAACGCTTATAGCGTTTTAGGACAAAGATGCAAGCGCTTTGTAAAGAAAAGATAAGAAAGCCAAATATATATTTATCAGTTTAGGTTTAAAATCGACTCTGTTCTTCTCATTCGAGAATTAATAATTGAACTATAGCTGATGGTTTTATTAATGCATGCTTTTTTGCTACATACTACCGATATTTTCTCTTCAATGCTGCAAAATACTTTACCGAAAGCTTTATACTCCCATATCTGCTGATATTCTTAGCTGTATCGTTATAAGAGTTACCCTCCATATCCAGGTAGACGAATTCGCTGTTTTGCGTTAAGGACACGCGCTGCCAGTTGAAATACTCGAGATGCAAAATGTTTGTATTAGCTTCGTCGGCAGTGTCAATCAATGCCGTATCATTTACATCATTAAATTCGATAATCTGCAACACAATATAATGTAAGTTACTGTAGAATTAATATTCAACTATTCGCATAATCTACTATCTAATAAATAAATAATAGGCAAAATATCGGATTATTCGACAGTGCGCAATTAAAGGTAGATAAATATAATCGCAATTCTCGCACGCACGCGAGACTGCACATTAAAGTAAATAAAATTAACTGAATTTAACCAAAATCTTGTTGATATTGATGTATCGCGCTTAAAATTTCCGACAAATGCATTTGTTCGATCGTGCAGAAATTTATTTGCTCATTGCTATGGACATTCTGTTTTATATGCGACTATTAATCCCATCGATCGAATAACGTGAACCAATTTTCAATCGTCGATTATGTATTTTACAATGCAAAGGATTAATCTCGCCCATTTAAAATTTATTTCATATGTTAATAGTAGTACCAGAATTAATTTATTGAACGAAAAATGAAGATATTCTGGTATCATAATACATTGCAAATTATATTAGAAATTTAAGTTAACTTAATTTAAATTTAATAAAGTATTCATGTTCTCTACTTTATTACGCGATATTAAAACAGATTTTAATATAACAAAATCGTACCGAGAGATACGTGTGCTCTTAGAAGGGAGAAAATATAGAGAGAGAAGACACTCGACCTAAGGAAGTGTTTCACAAAAGTGAGACATTCAAGAGCATAGTTTAATTAAGAAGCCGCAAATGTATCCTCCGCACTCGGCGAAGGAGAATGCGATGAGTGGATTTATACGTCACTCACATGGATTTATGCTCCAGTTTGAGAGGAACGTAAATCTCGTAGTAACAAGTATTGTTAACGTACTATTTTTACATCCCAGACATACGTACGTCTGTATGTCTCGGTGTATTTATATTAATGCATTTCTATATTTAATTTAGAATTAAATGTAGAATTAAATATTCTATAAAATATTTATTAATATATAGAAATTAGATAATAAATAATATTTTATTATTTATTATTATTTAAATAATAAATGATAAAAAACGCATTAAGAAATAGATGAAATTAAAGAAAGGAATTTTTTATTTCCACGCTAAAACGCTAAATTAATTCTGGACTCCTCTGAGTTAAAGTTGATTCGATCTGATAAAATATTAGGTAAGATAATAAAACCGATTAATGAATAATTATGTCGACAAAATTTTTGATTCGTAAGGTTTGATGACAAAATGTAGATTCTTATTAATAATAAATAATAACCTATTATTTAAAAAATATTTATTATTATTTAAATATTATTATTTATATAATATTATTATTATTATTTAAATAATAATATTTTATTTATTACTTATTATTAATAAGAATCTACATTTTATCAACATAATTATGCATTAATCGTTTTATTATCTATATTTTATCAGATCGAATCAACTTTAACTCAGAGAAGCCCAGAATTAATTTAGCGTTTAAGCGCGGAAATAAACAATTCCCTTCTTTAATTTCATCTATTTCCTAATACGTTTTATAATTTGTCACTTGGCGGAATGTATACTTTGCTCTCGACCAAATCGACTACTCATTGTCGAATTGTCAGATACCGGGAAGTGCAGGAGAGAATTACCTTATTTATTATTACGCCGAAGGAGTAGGTGGGCTTCTCCGAAAAATTGAACGAGTTCCCTCGCCTCGCGAGATAATCCTTCCAGCTGATGTCGAGGGAGGTGGACGGAGGCGTAAGTGCCAACAGTACGGACGGATTGCCAATGAAATCCCACAAGTAATGCAACGTGTCGTTTGGTCCATCGGCACTCAAGTGTAGCGTCGTCACGTTTCGCCCTCGGCACGTCTCGTCGCAATCTGGATTCAGCCTCGATCGTAACTGATACAGAATAAATCGAGTATATTTTAATAAATCGTCGCAGATGTACGGCGATTATAGACGACGCTTAACGGATGGATGACCCAGATTAGTGCCGGATTGCGTGGTCGACGGCCTTGCATAGTTCCTCCGCGATACGCTTACACACACATTTATTACGCGATGTTAATCTTTGACAAGCAAAACGTGAAATAAATTGCATTGTATTTTTTCATTTCGAAAAAAAAAAAAAAAAAAATAAAAAAAATCGAGAAAGTGGAAAGACCGTTTGACGTAATACACCGATAAAATCTTTTTTCACGATTAAAGATAATTATAGTAGATTACGTATGCGAGTGACGTATGTAAATTTCATTTTTGCTCCTTTTAGAATTCACGAATCTCATATTCTTAATTTAATGGATTTTCGATTCCATTTTCAAGCGCGTTTCGTGTTGCTTTATATTTATTTATTAATTCACTCTTCGGATCAATACTCAAGTTTATTAGAAATTTAAGACGGTAGATATAGTAACATATTGACACACAATTACTAATATCTTAATAAATGCAATAAATATATTTTAACAATTTATAAACGTAATTAATAACAACGATTAACGTCATTATTTACAATTTAGATGAAATTTATTATTCTTTTCATTAATATTATTATTTTGGTACTAATATATATTTTTAATCATCAATATCTCTAAGGATAATAATATGTAATTATTGTATGAGTGATCTGTGTAAAAAAACAAAGTTATTATACACATACTTAAGAAAGCAAACGTTGGATAAGATAACGGAAACTGTATCATTAAATATTATGTTTATATACCGAGTTTATATGTAAAGATCATTTGCGATATAAAATTTAAAAAACTTTGAAAATAACTCCCATTTTAACCCGCATTACAAGTTCTCATATTTTATGCACCGTGCATTATGATCGACCGTGCCCTTAGATCTCGAGCGATTTAGGTCGCACTTGGTTGGCACTTATCTGATCAGCCATTACGCGAGCAGCCAATTTATCAATGAAATCCACCTGTTTATTAATGAACGAAATCATAATAAGCTTTTATGTGCGACGATACGAACGTACGATCCAAATCTCGGAGCGTTGATCGAAAAAATGGAGGTAATATAACATATAAGGTTATATAAACAAAGAACATAGGTATCCCTTTCGAATCGCTGTCAATAACACGAGCATACAAAGGCCGCATACAATGGCCTCAAGGTCTCAAACACGCCTCTGAAAGAGAGTCCAAAGTCGCCTGATGAATCACGCAATCGTCTTTCCTATCGACACATTTTATTGATCGCGGACGCGACCGATCCTTTTCGTCCTTTTACGACCTCGGATGGAATGAAATTCGTACTCACTGTGCGTCGCGTGGAATGACCCGAGTCTGCCAGTGCGACGACGAGCAACAAAGAAACCGTCAACGCGCTGGACATGCCTGCCGCCGTCGTGTATGACAACGACATCCAAAACACTATGCCTCTCGCACGCGTCAACAACGCTACTTCGCGAACATCTGATATCTGATGCGCACTCGCGTGGGAACTGATCTAGGCGAGGAGCACCGCCCTCTCGCGGAAGCCTCTGCAATTACGTCGCCAATTGTCAGATGGTAATCGACAGATACATGTCAATGATCGATACTGCAGATTTTGTCAACCGTGAATTTTATTCTCTGTCTCTGTCACTGCGACGATAAATAAATATACCTCATCGACAATAAAAATATACAGGGTGTCTGGTAATTACTCTATCTGCCCTAAAGAGGTCAGGCGGTAATTACCGGACACCCTGTATAATGATTTTATACAATATTTTTATTAATATTATTATATTTATATAGTTACTATTATGTAATACTATTATATTAATTTATATACTATACTTGTACATTTTGTGTGATTTTTAATTGCAATAAAAAAGATATCTGTAAGAAATTGTTTTCTTTTTTTTATTATCCTTGTAACAAAAATATTAAACGTATGAAGTAACAAATGCTTTTAATTTATAGCAATTTGTTGGATGCATTTTAATATGGACTGATAATATTATCAGCTCAACTCTTTCATATATATATATATATATATATATACATATATATACAAAATTATAGTGATTATAGAATTGTTAAAATTATATATTTATTAAGATTGTTTGGCCTTTAATCTTTGACATCTTAAATTACTTTCTATTCTATTATCAGTACATGCATTATTCTGCAGATATATATAATAATACAATATCCAGCAATAAGTTATACCAATTGCACAGTATATAGAAGTAAATGCTAATGGTAAAAATGGTAATTTGTCACTGAATAATAATTTATGCAGTACCACTTCATAAAATGTAATTAACGGCAGTGGTATTATGTATAACCATTCATGTAATCGCAATAGAGGTCTAAGATGTTGTTTAGTTAAAACTAAAATCGATGAAAGCATATATGTCAACAATAATAGTAATTTTAATGAAAATAAGTTATTGGGATATAGCAGTGGCAAAAGAGCAGTATGTCCAGCACTGCTTAAAATTATAAATATCCGTGCATCTTCTTTATTTATTGCTGCGAGAACACTAAAAGTTATATTATTTCATTACTCCAAGCCGTAATAAACAAAGAACATTTTATATAAAATAATGAAACAATCTCTATTGTGAATTTAATACTTACCATAAAGGCATAACCGCGGTTAATATGGCTTTTTCGTGCACATGCCAACCAAACATGAATGAGCTTAAAGCACATAATACAATACACCTAATAAAATTCTTCGAGTTCACGTAGGACTCTTTACAAAGCAGGCACCATAATGCAGGCTGCAATCATATAATTTATTAATTATTTAATGTACATTTATATTTTTTTAAATATTTGAAACATATGAAATTAGAAAAGATGGAGAAAATGTACAGAATTTAAGATGTGTAAGACATTTGTAAAAAAACTAATTTTATATAAATTATAAAATTTATATAAATTTTTATAAATATATGTATACTTACAAGTATTGCCAAAAAAGTCAAAAGAAATGTAACAAGAGGAGTTGGAGTAGGTAATATAAGGAAACTCTGCTCTTGCACTAAACCACCTGTCATTACTGCAGATTTAGTATCTTTTAACCATCCTAAGTGTTTCCATATCACAGAGAGTACTTTTTCTGCACCAATATATAAAGCCCAACCATTTGCAGCCCAGTATGAATGTACCAATCCTCTTTTAAATGGAAATAAACGAGAAATTACCTGATAAAAAAATATCAAAATTTAAAGTGTTAAATAAAAGAGAAGAGAGAAAGAAATAGATTATTTATAGAATAGCTATAAAAATATTACCTGTGGTAATTGAGTTACAAAGGGACCAAAGGATGCTGTTAAAACAGCCAGAACAATAAATCCAAGTGTACATAATCGTTTAAAGAATTTTCCACTATTTAGACAATATGATTTTAGCAACCAGATAATGTATGCTGGTGCTATGTACACGTATAAATGTTTTAAATTAAGTAAAATGATAAACCACATGGCACCTTGTAATACTGACATCTAGAAATAAACTGCTTTTTACCATAAATAAATTCCAAAGTATTCTGTAAAATTTATTACCTCTTTTCCAATCTTTGAAACTTTTGACATTGATATCAATAAAATTCCAAGTAAAAAGCCATTGTATTGAAAATGTATATGGTCGACTATCAGTAGTCCCATGTTGCACAGTGAGAGAAACACGAAAACTGCATAACCATTCAAAGACTTGCAAAATGTCCCGCTTATTCTACAAGAAAATAATTATTTAGATTAGATAAATTTGATACGAAATTCTTTAAAATTGAATCCTTTCAAGAAAATCTTTTTCTTTTAAGAGAACATATGTGTTAGTAAACTTTGCTAAAGATAATTTTTTCGATTTTTATTTTAAAAAGCTGTATCTTTAGCTAAATTATTTTTTTCATCGAGATATTGTTTTATTTTATCTATTACAAATTTTTGTTCACAAATATACTTACTCTCTCACTCCATATGCAAGTATCAGATCTGTAAATATGACAGTTGCTCTTTGGAAATGCACAGTAGCTGATGACGCATAATTTAAATTCTCCACTTTAACCATCTCTGGATCGAAAAAGACAGCCAATTGACTAAGGCAATATTCAAACCATGCAAACAAGGGCGGATAGTCAAGAGTCCATGGAGACTGTTTATTCGTGTACCATTCTTTAACAGGTAGACTGTACGTGATGGCCAGCCAGTTACGATGTACTTCAAAATCAGTGGAATGACTGCAAATTTGAAAAATAATTGTAAACAGTAATTATACTCCAATAATATTAATTATATTAATGTGTGAAACTAAAAGACTACATACTATGTAGGTATCAAGAGGATCTTGATGCAAGTAATTAACAGAAAGACTTTCAAAACCACATTATCCCTCGAAACAACAGGGGAGACTTCTTCATCCCGGTTTATTTGCGTTTCTTTCAAAATATTTTTGCTCCCAAACATATTGCTCAATCAATCAAACTTACACTTTGCTTATAAACGTCAACTCATCACAAATATATATATATATTTTTTTTTCTTTTTTACTAATAATATGTAAAAGTTAGACGATAAAAATACCATGAATATCGAATATAAATATCGTTTATAAACGCTTGCATAAACAACGTGTGAATACGTGTACGAGAGGTTAGACACGTGAAAGTTAGAGGTTATGTTTGCCAGGGGAGTTATGGTTATGGCTACTTCCAGGTTGTTGACGACTCTACGAAGGGTCGCTCAGGACTTTGGCAAGTGTCGCGTGACAGGTGAACTTCGGGCGTTTAGCAAGAAATCGATTGTCGATGAGGACGACGTCGCGACTGCCAAGAAGGAGAGATCGAAGACGGTGCCGGTGCCGAAGATCACGTTGCTGTCCCCGGACAACTCGATCACGGTGACCGTTCTGGAGGATGCTCAACGTCTGGCGAAACGTCGCAAGTTCACCCTTGTCAAGGTCAGCGACCTTGACAGTAAGACGCAACGACCTGTCTACAAGTTGATGAGCAGCTCTGGCATACTCGAGGAAGCCGAGAAGAGTGTCGAGAATAATGACAAGCAGAAATCCACTAAACTGCTTTATATATCTGCGAAAATCGCTGAGAACGATCTGTCAACGAAGACGAAAAATGTGGTGAAATTGTTGAAAAAGGGGCACAAGGTTAAGATCGTCATCACCTTGGATGGTGTCAGTGAGGTGAGTTCTTTAGTTGTCTCTGTTGGCAGAGGAATTAATTTACATGATGAAATAACTTGAATAAGTTAAATCAAAATGCACAGAGTATTTCCTTTTTCCCAATATCTAAATTTTTATTTACATACAGACGATGAAGGATAATCTTTTATATTCTAGAAAAATGTAAAAGAAAATGTAATAGCGCTATACTTTAGACTCTTTATACTTTTCTATTTTTTAAAACAGAAAAGTTAAAACAGAATTTTATTTCTAATTCTATTTCTCATTTTATTTATAATTCTATTTTTATATATAATTTGATATGTCAAGTGTGTAATATATATTCTGACATATATTTTATATATATTATGTATATATGTTTTACTTCTTTAAATAAAATTATAAATAAAATTCTGCCTTGAGTTTTCTGGCAAATTATATATTATCCAAAATGGATTTGAAAAAATTATTTTATATATATTTTATATTGTAGGATAAAACACAAAGTGTTATAGAGGATGCGGTAAAAAATCATGGCAGTATTCAACGAATGCAATCAAAGAAAAGTGTTGTCTTACTCTTGATAAGTCCCATGTTAAGTAAAAATAAAGACAATTCTGTAGATGATAAAGAAGTGACTAGTAAAATTAATCAAAGTTCTAATCTGTAAAATTTATTGTTTGATGAATTAGGTAATAACTCCTTATAATTGTCAGAGTGAGAAAAAAATAAATTCTGTATACATATAAAGAATAAAATCTAATGTATATACTTTTGTATTATAAGTATATTTATATAGTGTGATTAACTTTATTATGAATATATTATAATTTTTACAAAAGAGAGACTAACATTTAAATAGGTTTTTTTCTATACCATTTATCTACGATTATTGTCAATAAAGAGAAGTTTATGTTAAGAAAACTTTCCATTATACGCACTAAACAAATAGCTTACTATCTACTGATATGTCTACAGCGCATTTTACTTTATATTATATTTTAAAATATGGGGGTTCTCCATCATTTTAACTGAAACTATTACAAACTTTGGTCTTACATTGAGATCTGCAATGCATGATATAAATGCGGTCATAACAATATACATACGTATTACAAATAAATGTTATAAATGTTATTGTTACAATTGGTCTTTTTTATGTTCTATCGTGTTTTATAATACTATTCGCGCTAAAAAGGGATAATTTATCTCTTATTTGACGTAATGTTACTGCGCTATATATATATTATTTTACAGCTTTGATCCTTTTGCTGCGGTTAAGTAGGTATTTAAGTATCAAATGACATAAGTAATGATTTGCCTTCATTTGTCACGAAAAGTATGAGTATTCATTAATATTTTACGAGAATATAATAATTGCAAAAATCCTAATATTTTCTCTTTTCTAAGTACAACTGACGCAATTGGAATGCAAATCCACTTTGCCTTAACTTAATATCATCGGAAAATAATGTCACGTGTTAAGTAAAATTGTATTAAATATACTAGTGAGTAATTCAACATCAACACACGATGAATCGCAAATGATATGCAAATGGCACAATTTTCTTGTGCGTAGTAAATTACACTGGAGGACAGAAAACGGAAACCTAATTATGTGATGTAAAAATAAATTTATATAAGTCTGTTTTTTTCTTTTACTTAGTCTTTTTTATACAAAAGCATTATTTTTTATACACTACGCAAAAAAATTAAAAGAGCTACTTTCTTCCATATAAAAAAGCCCAATTTTCAAATAATTTCAACTTTCTTAAAAATAATTGAAGTTTCTAGTTTTAAAATCTTAATTTAAGTTTTCGAAATGTGCAGGAAAAAACTTAACACTTCGGCCTTTTGTACGAGTAACTGGAATGCTTTTTACTTGTAAATGTTGGAGAGTTCATGAAAATTTTTAGCGTTTTTTCGTTAACTTTCATTGATTTAAATTAAAAAAAATAAAAAAGCAATTTTTACTTGATTTTTAAGTAACAATTTACGCTTTAAAAATGTTTAATGATCGAAAAAACGATAAAAGCATTTTACAGTGCTAATTTTGTTCTTTAAACTGCTTTTTTAATGATTATTGTCAATCACAATCATTTTTTCACTAGTTATAAGCGTTCAAAGTCAATAGCTCGATTTTGTTTTAATAATAAATATCTCGGCGAAAAAAATCATAGAATATACGTTAAAAAAATTAATTAAAGCTAAAACTCTGTTCTTTAACACCCAATTAATGAAATCGTGCTATGATTTCTTTTTTAATTCGGTATTTTTAGACAAACTTTTGAAAAACGTGTTCAATCGACGGAAGTCGCTTTCTTACAATGGAATTTTGTAACGAATAAAAAGAATTGAAATTTATTTAAAGATTCTAAAACTAGAAACTTTAAGTTTTAAAACGCATTTTTATTGATCTCATTCCGATTATTTTTAAGAAAGTTGCAACTACTTGAAAACTGGCCTTTCTTATATGGAAGAAAGTGGCCCTTTAATTTTTTTGCTTAGTGTAAAAAAAAATCAATACCTCTCTTAAGTACTACAGCTAAATATTCAAATTGTTGGTTCAAATTGTTGTAAAATTACACTATACACACCTCAGATATATATTTCGTAATATCTATAATGATTAAATCTCTTGTTTTATACAAATCATTGTCAATTTTGTGTTTTTTATTTTGCGTAATAAATATTTTACTTCGAAAGAAAAAAAAATTCAAATTTTCTGTTATTTATTTATCGCGCAAAATGATATTTAATATGATTATAAACGCAGTTGAGAAAATGATAGGTTTTGAGATAAAATATTCTCCTAAAATTTAAAATATTCATAATTTTAATATTTTAGTACACTGACTTTGTCTATTGTTTTTATTGTATTTATGTTTACTTTTATCTATTGTTTCCTCAATTTTTATCATTATCTTTGTTAATATTTTCATTTTTCAAACGGCAAAAATGCGCGAATTTTTAGGATATATTGCTGTCATCCAGTGTTATATTCTTATTTCCCGATAACTTTGTTACGAATATATATTTGTAGCTCTCTTGCACACGCTTGGAGATTTTAATTACATTATAATATTTAAGGAGTGTCACCCTAGTGATCAGTCTAACGAACAAAGTCATGTAAGTTCAACATTCGAAACAGCGATGCACCGTGAAAATCGTAATATGCCTATCGATATAGAATAATGATAGAATGCAAGTGGGTGCGAGCGCTCGTTACTACGGACAATCTATCGTGCGGCATTTTTTGAATTCTGCCAAAGCCGGACAGAGTTTGGCCCAGGATCCACGTGGTGGTACCATTACACTTCTGACCCTACTTCGAAACGCCTCGCCACAAGTTGCACTGCATTTCGACCATCTCGACCACGGTGTCACTTTGCAATTTACTGAAACTTTATGCGAAGCGAGTGATAATTATTAATAAAAACAAAATTAATTCGATTATTCTTTCCAAAATTTACATTTTATCGGGCAAATCAAATTGCTTACCCAGACAGCACAAAATATTTATAAAATATTTACAAAATATTTATAATAATTATTTAAATATTTTACAAATATTTATTAAAGTATTTTATAAATATTTTTAAGATATTTTAGATTGAATAGATCATAAATATTTACCATAAATATCCTAGCAAATATTTGAGAAATATTTATAAATTAATTATTATAAATATTTATCTTTTACTTATTATTAATATTATATAAAATATCTATTATATTATCTATATTTTAAAAATATGTCGAATAAAAAATTTTTATAAAGTATATATAAAATATTTATGTACTATTTCAAAAAAATATATTTTCATATTTATAAATATGAATCATAATATTTATAAATATTTATCATAAATGTTGTGTTCTAAATAAATATTGTGTGCCGTCTGGGTAATTGCCAATAGTGCCTTAATTACTTGACCAGTTATTTTTATATTCGTTTTAATGTCGATTATATTACTCTGGTTTAGGTACTAAATATTTAGCAAATAAATGTATTGTTTTATATTAAAGTAATTACGAAAATTAATAATTATAAATTCATAAATTTCCAAAATATATTAAATATTTTATTTGAAGCGATATAAAACTTACTCTCATTCGGTTCAATATTTTTGTCTCGATGAAATCGGCGACCCGTTCCATCACCTTGTAAGGCTACAAAAACAAAGTTTACCTATTATAAAATAAGCTAATAAAATTTATTTTTTATTTAATAATTATATTAGCTTTAAGATAAGAGCAGAAAAGCTAGATCTAAAAAGTCTGTTTCCTCGCCTATTTTAAAATAATTTCATGAATAATTTAGTATATGTTTTTACGTCTCTGTACATATATCAATGATAAAATACATCATAAAAAAATTATAAAAATACTAATACTCACAGCATGGCGGAATCTTACGGCATTTCTTTTTTCGGATAAGTTTTTTTGGACAGCTTTTACCCCCACCTTGGGGTGGAACCTGCTCATAAGATAATTAATTATATGCGATGAAATCCATGAGATATACACTACGTAAAAAAATGAAAGTGTCACTTTCTTCCATATAAAAAAAAAGCCAATTTTCAAGCAGTTGCAACTTCCTTAAAAATAATCGGAATAAGATCAATAAAAAAGTGTTTCAAAGCTTAAAATTTCTAGTTTTAGAATCTTTAGAATTTTTAAATTATTTAGAATTTCAGTTTTTTTTTTACAAAACTTTGTTACAAAATAACATTGTACGAAAACGACGTCCGTCGATTGAACAAATTTTTCAAAAGTTTGTCTAAAAATACCGAATTAAAAAAAAGTCATAGCACGATTTCATTAATTGGGTGTTAAAGAGCAGAGTTTTGGCTTTAATTTATTTTTTTAACGTATATTCTATAATTTTTTTCGCCGAGATATTTATTATTAAAGCAAAATCGAACTATTGACTTTGAACTCTTATTATAACAAATAAAAAAATGATTGTATAACAATCATTAATTTAAGTTTTTGAAATGTATAGAAAAAACTTAACACTTCGGCCTTTTGTATAAGTAAGTGGAATGCTTTTTACTTGTAAATGTTGTAGATTTCATGAAAATTTTAGCGTTTTTTCGTTAACTTTCATTGATTTAAATAAAAAAAGATAAAAGTGCAATTTTTACTTGATTTTTAAGTAACAATTACGCTTTAAAAGTAAATAATGATTGAAAAAACGATAGGAGAATTTTAAAGTGCTAATTATTCTCTTTAAATTGCTTTTTTAATGATTATTGTACGATCATTTTTTCACTAGTTATAAGCGTTCAAAGTCAATAACTCGATTTTGCTTTATTAATAATGAATATCTTGGTTCAAAAAAAAATCATAGAACATTCGTTAAAAAAAGAAATTAAAGCTAAAACTCTGCTCTTTAACATACAATTAATATAAAATCGTCTTAGGATTTTTTGTTTAATTCGGTATTCTTGGACAAACTTTTGAAAAATTTGTTCAATCGACGGACGTCGCTTTCTTAAAATGTTATTTCGTAAAAAAAGTTTTGTAAAAAAAAAAACTGAAATTCATTTAAAGAGTCTAAAACTTGAAACTTCAAGCTTTGAAAGGCTTTTTTATTGATCTTTTTCCGATTATTTTTAAGAAAGTTGGAATTACTTGAAAATTGGCCTTTTTTATATTGAAAAAACTGGCCCTTTAATTTTTTTGCGTAGTGTATATCATCTTATTTGCTTTAAAATTAATTCAATACAAAGTCCAATATACATATATTATAATTTAAATCAAGAATACATTGTCGAGACTTAATGGTCTCTAATTGGTCAATAATTAATACTCGTTGAAGCATTATTATTTTTATTTTATATACGGTAAGTATTGATAAGTATAAATGCGAATAAAAGCTTATAATAATACCGTCTCCCTGGTGCTGATGCTGTATCCACGGCAGTTTTCACAACGCGACCATTTACTCCATTCAGTGACCTGACAGTCTACTTTATTCTCACTCGATTCCATTATCTGACTGCCTGCTTGAATGCCTTTAAAATCTTCTTTTTCTGTAAAAAAAAGAGAACAACGCAAGATGAGCTTCAACGAGGCAGAAATATTCGTGCATTCCATTTATCTTAATTACAGTGATTTTTTTTAAAATTCTCTTAAAACCATTTTCTGTAAGAGCTTATAATATATTTATTAAAGGAATGTCGAATAATTTTTGCATAAGACAAATTATCACCGTGTTGCGCTCTCTTCGCTTTTGAACTGCGCTGCTGCTGAACGGGAATATGATAGCTGAGGACGCTGCTAAGGGACACCTTAAGGTTTTTCATGATTGCTGATATATTCGCCTTCAATTCTCCTGAATTGATTAGTAAGCGTGTGCAGAGAGAGTATGACAAATGATTATTTATGAAGGAAAGCGCTCTCTTTTAATTCGATCGTTTAAATTTTCTTTCGTCAATTAAAAAAAAATCATCAATATATTATAATTGATATTAAGATTACACACGCGAGAGATATGTATAGCTTGTAATGTAAGTTACAAATCTGATTGCGAAAGTTGCTTATTTTGCAGATAGCAATTGGTAGGAAATTTCAATTTAGTGCACGTGTATAGACAGTACAAAATACTTATAAAATATTTACAAAATATTTATAATAATTGTTTAAATATTTTATAAATATTTATTAAAATATTTTAAAAATATTTTTAAGATATTTTAGATTGAATAGATGATAAATATTTACCCTAAATATCCTAGCAAATATTTGAGAAATATTAACAAAATAACTACTATAAATATTTATTTTTTACTTATCATAAATATTACATAAAATATTTCATCTATACTTGAAAAATATGTCGAATAAAGATTTTTATAAAATATGTATAAAATATTTATAGAATATTTCAAAAAAATATATTTCCATAAATATTTATCATAAATATTGTGTGTTGTTGGGGAATTCCATAATTAATGACATTATTATGATATGCTCTTTTTATTAATACGTGAACGCGCGGTATTGAATAATCAAATTAACTTACTTTGGAACTGTCCGCAAACGTTATTGCAATCCTGCTCGGTCGCGAAATTATTTCTGTTACCGTCGCATCCGGAATAGCTGAAGAAGCGGCAGCTGCCTCTTTGTTTGTCAAAATAGACTCGCCATATATGCAAACTGCAATGTCCCTTTTCCATAGGTTCGCTGCAGATCTCTATAAACAATAACGATTTCGTTATTATATGATATGGAGATAATAAAACAGTGAGATGTACAATTCTAATAATGCTCGAAGATAAGATATACTTTAATAATGAGATTGAATAATGATTTACTGCTTTAAAAACTTCGAGAAAAATATTTTCACATTTTTTTCAGCTATTTCATATAAAGTTTTTGAATTAAGGAGAGCCAATATTTCAGAGCTTTTTAGTTGTTCGTATGATCATATAATTTTTTATATTTTTTTGAAAAAGAGCAAAACTAACAATAAGAATAAATGTTAAAAGTTAAGAGTAAACATTTTATGTACTTTCTGCTTCGTCTTTCGAGAAGTCACAAGTTGGAAGTTCGGATACACACGACGTCTGGTCCATCTTGCATTCTTCACGGTTGAGGTCGTCATCCTTATTTAAACCGTACATGTCTTTGTACGTTCTACTTCGCACTTTGTAACTGGGCCCACAGGTGGAAGTGCACGGTTGCCACGGTGACCACTCCGTGTACAGATCGTCAGGACATTTCTGCGATTAATGTAAATTAGAATTTGATTAATCAACGTGAAAAAACTAAAACTCAGAATACTCGGGCACCTGTTTACTTGTTACTTGTTACATATAATAAATCTGGTTCCACGTGTAATTCAAGTATATTGACATGAGTACCGTATTGACGTTAGTATAAAATAAATTTATAAAATATAAAAATGAAAATAATGCTTTTATTAAATTTTATAATTTTCTACAATTTAGTTTGTTGGAATAGAACATAGAATAGATATATAGACATTAAAGAAATAAATAAGCTAAATACTGTGAAGTGTAAAAAATATAGTATAAACCTAGATTAATTAAGTATATTAACTAAGTAATTCTTTATTTATTATTTTTTTGTTTATTTTTTATTATTTAAACAACTTAAATATTTTATAATATATATATATATATATATATATATAGAAACATATATGTGCATTTAAATAATTAATTTTTTATTTTGTAAAACATTTTGCAATATATTAAATATGTTGTTCAATTATGTGGCTAAATAGATGTGTGTATATAATTATATAAAAATTTCTATAAATTGCTTTACGTAAATTTTATGTTGTCATTTTACAAAAAACTTTTCTAAAATTCTTAATATATTATAATTATATATGATATTATATCACATTTATTTATATAATTTTTTAATGCATATGTTTTTTTTCTATTTTTGTACAACAACATTTTCTGTAACTAAACAATTACGTTTTCGCGTTATAATATATTGCTGAAAAACGCTCTTTCCAAACTTATGGATGTCATACAGATATCGCTAAATATATTCTTGCCAATTCTCCGGGTGTCGAATTTATTGACTCTCTCTTTTGTCTTTCCATTCGAGGGATGATTTATTATAATCGACAGTTACCTATCTCCATTTGATATTGATCGAATTGTTTCTGCTAGTCAATTTGTATATTTGAATATTTGAAGTACTTTTTTAAAAAATAAAATCCAATATAATTCCATTGCACTTACATTTCAATTAGCGAAAAATTTAAAATATTGGACATAATATTTGACTCTATAAGTATCTCCTCCTTTTGTTATCTTTCTTTTCCTCCTTCTCTTCTTCTTTTTTTCTTCTTCTCCTTCTATATTCTTTATTATATGTATATTTATACCCTACCTAATTCGGGCTAACAAAAAAATTTCTTCCTAGGCTTAAATTGTAGCTTTACACATCTACTTTCATTAGCAGTCTGGCTTTTTAAAAATTCAAAATAGTAAACACAATATATGGCGGTGCAAGTTACGAAAAATGAAAACAAATTTTTTTAATTTGTGGAACAATAGTTATAAATTTCTTGTCAAAACATTCTTTTTATTTTTGTTTCAAGTTCAAATTGTAATTATATCTGTCTACTTCCACTAGCATTCGGGTTTTCTTGAAATTTTAAAATGGCGGTCCATAGGGTAGCGAAAATGTACAAAAAATCAATCACACGTATCGTTGACAAGAAAAAGTTGACGCTGTAACATGAAAAGATAAAAATAATAATTCTTTCTCTATTCTTAAAAATAACACAATTGAAAAAAAATTGTGTAATTATTTCTATTTAATACATACACGCGCATTAGAATCTACGGTGAGTTCGTTATTGATCTTTTTTCTTTTATTTGAATTTATTTATCATTGAGCTCGTGCCTTTTTTACTTAATTTTTATTTATATTTTTTATACTTTATAATACTTATTGTTAGCTTATTTATTTTTTTTATTTTTATTTGATTTTATGTTACATATTGTGGCAAACTAAATTGTAAGAGAAATTACAAAATTTAATAAAAAAATTTTTTCATATTTATATAAATTTTTTAAACACGTGAGAATTTATGTTTTATTACTCTGCATTAATAATCCAAGTACTCGTATCGTATTCATATAATACGTATCTCTGTATATGTAGACATCCATAATATACATGGATATCTACATATATAGAGATATATATTATATGAGTATGATACACGTACTTGGATTATGAATGTAGAGTAATAAAACATAAATTCTCACGCGTTTAAAAAATTAATTGATTAATATGAGTGCCAGCGTTATATTCGAATTATGCGGGTATCTACGAAACTAGTTCAGATCCATATACAACAGGTAATGAACGATTATGTGTCTTTTATATATTTCAATTCATTTTTCTAGCTCCAGAAGAAAGTTAATATCAAAAGAATTGTATATAAAAGTGAAATTATCTTTCTCTCGTTAGTTCTGTGTGATTGAACAATTTTTCAAACGCGCAGATTTTTATATGAATCACAGAATTACGTTTCTTCAAGAATTAGCTGTCTGAATGTGATATACATACATTAAGAGAGTAAAAAATTAAAAATGTATTTAAATAATTTTATGAATTTAAATTTTGCTTCTGCATCCTTGCTTATATATTGTCAATCTTTATATCAATTGTGATTTACTTATCAGCGATGTTACGCTTGCAATTCCATAACTGATTTAATATGGCACATGAGTGTAATATTCGTTATATGATAATTACATATGTATTATATGTAAAGTAGTATAAATATATGACTGATAAAATGATAGTTAGCGATTGCTATTAATATTATTATAACACGTTATATCAATTTGTTAAGATATGGCAATGTATTTTGTGAGAAAATAATAACTGATAAGCAATGATTTTTACATACTTATATCTCTTCATTTTTTAAGAGCACAAGTTGACTGTTTGAATATCCATAAAACTGTTGTGTTATAAAAAAGCAAATCGTGCCTTTGAAAATATTATATTGTATATTTAAAATATAAAAAATATAAAAATTAATATATTAATATAAAAATATATAATAAATAATTAATTTATCACACACGCGCAATATATTTGTATCTTTTAATGCATGTTTAAAGTACTTTATGTGTTATTATTTCTTACATAATTTAATGACGTTCTATGAAAATTATGATGAAATTTTCCGCTTGAAATGTAAATTTCTTTTCTTGTGATATCATGTGACTTACGTGAAGATGCCGGTGCCATGGATGGATCTACGAGAAATGGTGCAGGTATCAATTACTCGTGCGATGCTATATCGCTGCTCTGGCTGTGTTTGATGATTTAATACTTAGCAAAGCTGATAAATTTATTTTAATACATGTCGAGCGAATCGTTTACTCTGTCTGTATTTCGTAGAGAAACGACGTTCGCTTGATATCTATTTTATTAGATAGAATACGTTAGTTAGTTGTAGCACGAACAAACTTGTCGACGAACCTGATTCAAATTGGCAGAACGTATTTTACATTCGAATGCAATACAGGAAATGAATATCAATTAAACGCAGTTTAGAGAGAGATCAGGTTCAACTTTACTAACAAAATAAACCCAGTCATTTACATATAAATTGAACGACAATTATTCTAATGAAACAATAAATTATTTGACAATTAACGAATTTAATCCTCGAAATAAATTGAAATTTTTCAATTATTTTTTTCTTGGATTAGTAAATATAATTCTAGATTAAATCTTAAGACACATAAAGATTTAAGTTTTTTGAAATAATAATATTAAGTTTTATACTATTAAAATTAATATTAAAAGATTACAAATTTTTGATAAACGATAAAAAGTTTTTATTAAAGAAAAATTAATATCAGAGATTTTTATAGAATGATAAAAATTTGATATTGATATATGTATATGTATATATATGAGTACTTTAGTGTTCTAGAATCAAAAGTCATATTTTACTTTTAATTACCAATTGTCATAATAGCGGATTTAATTCACATTCACACATTCACAAAATCAAATATTTATTTCAATCAGTTTCGTCGGTGAAATTCATTCCTATCAGCCCTCATGATCAGCTCTGAATCTTTTCGTACCTGCAGCCATTTCTGGAGTATCTCTTCGTTCCTGTCTACTTTCTCATCGGCATAGTTTTCCTCCTCATCATCGACGTTCAAGTGATTCAGTTCCCTTACCTCTTCCATGTCTTCGCCTTCGCAAGGCTTTTTCTCGCAATCAACCGACTGCTGTAATTTCGGTCCATTCGGCACAGCCATGCATTCTTTTCGAAATTTCTTCTGCCGGAAAATCCTGGATCGCGTTTTGACGCTCTTGCCGCAGGTAGCTGAGCATGCGGTCCACGGACTCCATGACGATAACTCGCACTTATCGCTGTTTAATAGAACGTTGTAAAGACCGCTACTGGTGCTGGCGAAAAAAAATCATTATTTTACAAGGGTAAAATACGAGTTATTGTCAGCTACGCTCTCTATTATACATTATGCAAAAAAACTAAAGAGCCATTTTCTTCCATATAAAAAGGGCCAATTTTCAAGTAGTTGCAACTTCCTTCAAAATAATCAATAAAAAAGCGTTTCAAAGCTTCAAGTTTCTATAGTTTTAAAATCTTTAAATGAATTTCAATTCTTCCTATTCGTTACGAAATTAAATTGTAAGATAAGCGATGACTGTTGATTGAATAAATTTTTGAAAAGTTTGTTCAAGAATACCAAATTAAAAGAATCTTAGCACGATTTCATTAATTAGATGTTAAAGAGCAGAGTTTTAGCTTGAATTTCTTTTTTTAACGAATGTTCTATGATTTTTTTTTGAACCGAGATATTCATTATTAATAAAGCAAAATCGAGTTATTGACTTTGAACGCTTATAACTAGTGAAAAAATGATCGTACAATAATCATTAAAAAAGCAATTTAAAGAGAATAATTAGCACTTTAAAATTCTCCTATCGTTTTTTCAATCATTATTTATTTTTAAAGCGTAATTGTTACTTAAAAATCAAGTAAAAATTGCACTTTTATCTTTTTTTATTTAAATCAATGAAAGTTAACAAAAAAACGCTAAAATTTTCATGAAATCTACAACATTTACAAGTAAAAAGCATTCCATTTACTTATACAAAAGGCCGAAGTGTTAAGTTTTTTCTGTACATTTCAAAAACTTAAATTAATGATTATTATACAATCATTTTTTTATTTGTTATAATAAGAGTTCAAAGTCAATAGCTTGATTTTGCTTTAATAATAAATATATTGGCGAAAAAAAAATTATAGAACATACGTTAAAAAAAGAAATTAAAGTTAAAACCCTGCTCTTTAATATAAAATATCCAATTAATGAAATCGTGCTAGGATGGTTTTTTAATTCGGTTTTCTTGGACAAACTTTTGAAAAATTTGTTCAATCGACGGACGTCGGTTTCTTACAATATAATTTTGTAACGAATAGAAAGAATTGAAATTCATTTAAAGATTCTAAAATTAGAAATTTCAAGGTTTGAAACGCTTTTTTATTGATTTTATTCCGATTATTTTTAAGGATGTTACAACTACTTGAAAATTTGCCTTTTTTATGTAAAAAAAATTGCCCTTTAATTTTTTTGCGCAGTACATATTCAAATATAGTTTAAAACCTTGTCACAATAATACTAAAAAAATAAATAAAAGTGATGATACTTTTAATGAATGAGAAAGTAGGAGAATTTCTTTAATTACATGAGAATATAATATAGAAAAGGTACAAGATCTTTTTTTAAGAAAAAAGATTTAAAAATTTAAATTAAAAAAATAAATAAAAATGCTGACACTTTTAATAAATAAGAAAAAGATAAGAGCTTTTTGAGAGAAATATGAAAAATAAAATTCGTGCAATCTATACTTTAAAAAAGAAAATTGAGAAAATTGATAGATTAGTTCTTAATTTAGATGTAATGATTACGCTATTGCATTTATTACCAGGCTGGTCCGTAACAGAATTTTCGTTCTGTTTGGGATATGTTACATTTATTCGAGTACGCAATGGCTTGATTGATATAATGACGTTGTCTCAGTTGCTTGCCTCTGCCACAGGTGACAGGGCACGGGTCCCATTCATTCCATTCCGTCACTTTGCAAGCCTCTAAATATACGAAATGATTGATTATTTTTCTCAGAAATTTTGTATAAATCGATACATTTAAATGTCGCAACAAAACTTATAAAACAAGAAGATTAGTAATTAATTGTACAAACAAAGATTTACACAATATAAATGCCTTGCCTATAATACATATATAAAGTAAAATCATGCAATGGTATGGAAATAGCTAATAGTATATTATAAAATGTAAATATAGACGAACTCACATAGAAACAAAAACGTCTTTTACACAAACAACTGTTTATACAAACCATTATTCCGTTTAAAGGTTTTTGCAAACAATTTAGGAAATAATAACAGATAAATTATGCGGAGCTGCACGCAACGTGGAGATTCATGATAAAGGTTGCTTTGATGTCTTAATTATTCAATTGTGCGAAATCTCACGGTGCTTACAAATAACGTTTAAAATTCCATATGTTTAAAAATTCTATTATATCGCTGAGAATATTGTGGGCTGCACGCTAATGGTTTATGAAATTTTCTCGAGGGATATAATTAATCTTTGTCATAAATTCTCCACCAACACGTTTGAAAAATAAAAATGCCTTTTGTTAACAAGCGACACTTGCTACCTCTTGTATTTGAAGGCACTGCACCTGCATCAGCCTGCGTATCACTCCCCCCGTCATCGCAGGTCTTCTCGTACAATCTCTGTCTGTTCAAGTAGAGCTTCGCAAGGGGTTTCATATCTAGACCAGAAGGGTCGTAAAAAGGTGATCTCGAATCATTTGGATACGTCGACGTGATCCGTCGAATGGGTTCCTGTGGCTCCGTCGGTGAATCTGCTGACTAATAATTCAAACAAAGTAATTGAAAACAAATAAAAAATCTAACAAAGTAATTATAATTGTTTGCCATAAAATATATACGATAATTTGCAAATACACTTTCCATCTAATCGAATTCGCTATTATTATTTCTTGTGTTTCTTTTTTGTATTTTGCAAGACACGATATACAGTGTGAGGATAATAATTAAATTTGTCTAAATTAAAAACTTCTTTCAAATAACGTGTAAACACGGAATTTTTTAAAAGGTCAAAAGAAGAGGTCAAACAAAACGAGCTAATTCTCACTCGTCGAAAGAGTGCCAAGGAAGCGTAAAATTCAACGGCGTCAGCGATTCCAGCCTGCCAGCATCAAGATGGCTATTGTGATAGGATCACTCCCCCACACGTCTAGAGATTATTCTACGCTCCTTTGGTGTTTGACAGGTTATAAAATTTTTCCTTGTTTCGAACGTGTGCAATTTGCACTCGTTCAGTGAAATTGGAAAATTTATTACATCCTATGTAACTATCCGCGAAGTCGCAAAATTATTATCGGTCATCTCGTCGAATTATTCAAATTTACGTAACACGAAAAACGTTGGAAAGAAAATAAATTGAGATCTGATACACAAATTGTACATAGCATACTGAAATATTTTAAGGGACAAGATGACCTAGGGAAAAAAAGATTGCAATACTGTTATCATTGATTAAATCGTGATGGATAGATATGTAGGATATTTTTCAGATCAACCATACTCCGTCTGCGAATTTTTTGCGTTTTAAATCAATTTTTTGTTCATAAAAATATCGGAAAGAAATGTTAATCTGAAGTTAAACGATTAAAAATAAAAATGTACACATATTTGCTTACTAAATATGTGATACCATCATCAGTACCGGCATCGTAAGGGTATAAATTTAATTCCTTGTGAATTATCCAAGAACAATTAGGTAGGCATAGTTCAAGGCCGGAGACACCAACAATCCAATCAGGAGAAGGATCTAAAAGACATTGTTTATCAATAAGAAGTAAGGAATTATTTCTTAATTTAAGTCTTATTGAAGGAAATAACAAAGTAGCATTTTTACTTTAAAATTTAATAAGTCTATAATTCAATAATTCTTTCTAAATAATAAAAGAATTTTACCGATTTTTGAAACCAAGGACATTAGATGATGCTTGTTATCAACACGAAAGACTGCGAAGGTCCTACCCGTCACGTTAGGATAAGCGATGCCTCTTGCTTTTATTATAGTTCTGATATGTTCGCTCTACAAGCAATAAACGCATAAAAACTCTATTAGTGATCATTTACATTGAATACTTATATTATAATTATTTTTATACAATTTTTAATGAATATATATTTATGGAAATGTCTTTCTCTTTTAGAGTTTTAAAATTTCTGAAATATTTCTAAGTCTATATAATACTTATTTCTTCATTTTATATTTTCTAAATAATATATTTATAATTCAGTTAATTTACAATTATATTTCTTATTTTAATGAAAATAATACTTTTAACTTTATGTGTATATCTCATTATCATATTTTGAAAAATATATTGATTGAATTATGATACATAAAAGAGAATAAAAAAACGAATGAGTTTAAGTGCTTAATATTCCAAACCTTCGAACTTTCAGAAAATGATAAGATGGATTAAAAAGATTTTGCATAGCTTTCATCTAAGTGTTAAGCTTAGATATTTCCCATCTCTCTTACCTGGTCTTTCAATTCGGATTCCAATTTTCGCGTTGTACCAGCCTCAGCCACCTGTCGCAGCCCAGTACTAGCTATATGTGCGTGTGACTGTGTGTGTGGTACGCCATTGCTACTGTATTGCCAAAACCTGTAATCGCCAGTATGCGATGCACCAATGACGTCAGAAAATCGAATTAGCCAGCCTTTACTTGGGAAGTCCTGTAAGAAGAAATAATAGTTTAATAAGAAGATAGAATTTGAAGAGACTAAATTTCTTGCTCGTTGTAAAATGAAAATATTTATATAATTAGTTCATAAACAATGTATCATCGGAATATATATATAAGGAACTGAATTTTAAAATAGCCTCTTCTTGTTTCTGATAGGTTGTCTACAGATTATTTTAGCATTAAAAAATATGGGAAAAATAAAATTTTTTTAATTAACTTATGTGCAAACTTTTTTAATTAACTCAGATACTAGTCCTGCCAAACGATTTGAGCAACAAAATCTGGACTACAGGGTCAAATTAGCACAAAATTATTTGACAGACAAGACTTTATTCAACGATGATAGGGGCAGAGAGGGGGGGGGGGCGGTTTAAAGCAAGTAATTTATTTTTTACTCAAGCTAAAAATTATTTAATTATTTATTCGTAATTAATTTTCTGTTTTAATTACTTTAGGATGAGTATGGCGCGACCATGATCCCTCAAAGGTTACTTCATATTTGGCTTCATCACAGGCGCAACATTTTGCAAGAACCTGACCCTGATTGTCGGCTTCCGCTTTTGAGTCTTGACACATAGTAAGGACTAAATTTGAATCATCCATGTACCATGTACCTGGTGTCTCCAGCACCGTCGCTCTGCAATAGAAATAAAAACAGAACAAAAAATAAATAATTTGCAAGAGTATATTATCGTTAATAAATAAACAATTGTTGAATTGTTAAGTAATAAATAAAAAATAATAAAACAAGAGAAAAAATATAAATAATTTTTGTAAAAGAGAGAGAGAGAGAGAGAGAGAGAGAGAAAAAGAGAGATATCTTATTGTTAGATAAACCAATAAAATAAAATAAATAAAAAATTACGTAAATAAAATTACAATATCATTGCATTATATACAGTATTATATATATATATATATATATATATATATATATATATATACAGTATAATAATATATATAGATTTACAAATAATACAATGTTGCACAATACATATTTCATAATATGCAAGCATTTATATGTTGTATTAAACTCTGAAGGAGAAACATTATTATTTTATCTTGTTTTACGATATTTACCGAGTAAATATTATATATAAATTTGAAAAATAAATATTGCAACAAGTATATTTTTTATCTTTCCTAAGTTTTTTAAATAAAATTCTTTAATACAATATTCTCTGCATTGCATATTATATTTATAACTTTAAATATATATAAATAAAAAATGTGATATTATATAGATATATTTTAGTTAAAAGTATTTTAATTAAACATATTTAAATAGATATTCAATTACACATTTCAAATATGCACATATTTCACATTCATTAGAAAAATTCTTTTTTTACAAATATCACGAAATAAATATTCTCTTTTTTATTTCTCTACAAAAATATTCGTATTTAATTCATTTCGGAACCACGTATTATTACTTTATATATATAATATATATGTATATATATAATGCATAAATTTAAAGTACGTAAATATATATTAAATTTATGCATTTATAATAAATTAATATTATCTATTATACTATGTAATTAGTGTTAATAGAATAGATATCTCAGAATAGATATTATTTTGTACACATTTTTTATATAATTGTTTTGTACATTATGTTAATAAAAGTATTGCTTCACCTGATGAGTATACAACCGCTACCTTCAATAGGACTAGTCCAAACGACACTTATTTTTTCTTTCTGAACTTTAGACGTTTCCACGACGGCGTTTGCGCAATTATCCGCAAATTTTGTCATTGTATCATCCTGAAGATCGAACGCCCCGGCATCGGCCGTCTCATTCGCATTTTCGGGCTCGACGGATATGAGGAATCTCGTGAACTTCCGAGGCAGCGTATCGGAACTACTGGCCTGTAGAACCACTGCAATAATCAATGATCTCTTTTTAATATGTTTATATTTCACATCTCGTTTTATATAATCATTGCAAGATATCTTAATTTAATATATGCAATATTGTTTATAATAATCAATTGTTTGTAGTTTAATCCGTAATAATTATACATAAAAAAAAATAATATTTTAAGCATAATGGAATATAATAAAATGCTTTTATATGCAATTTATCCTTTTATATAAAATTCAATAAAATAATAATTAAATAAAATTCGCGATATATAACGATATACATATTTTCTATTACTGAACAGTTCGATATTATTAATTTGCATTGATAAAATATGTTTTAATACATGCAACTGAAATATATTTAAAAAATTCATAAGTTGTTTTTGTGTACAAAAAATAATAAAACTGTTTTTCAAACATTATTATTAAATTTTCAGATTTTAAAATTTTTTATTTGTATTTAATTACAATCTAAAAGCAATTGACTTTAAACATAAATAATATTTAAACATATTTAGTTATTTTAATATATTTTCTTATTAAAATATATGTTACCATTATTTTATTTTAAAAATTAATATATGTACATTGTATACCATGTATACATACATATAAAATAGTTATTATTGAAGTGTATCAATTAAATTTTATCAATTTTTTTTGGTTTTTAAACTTATAATGTTCCTTACATTGCCATAATTAAAAGGAAATTACATTCATCATAATTTTTGCGCAATGAAGCGTCTATTAAAAAATTTTTATAATAGTTTGATTAAAATTAAGATACGAGAAACTTTCATTTTATTCGCGCAAAGTTCATAATTAATTGCAAGTGAGAAATTCTATACTTTTCCCTCTAGGAAGGAAATTTTAAGCGATCGAGGGAAAACTTTTGCATAGGTATAAAAAACAAATAAATTCGATGGAGGAATGCCATAGTTATTTTTCGACGCATCAGAAATATTGATTTAATTTTCGAAAACAGAATAATGCACTTTGCGAGAAAGTCAGTATACTATAAATAATTTTTTCCAAAACCATCGCGTTATATCTATAAATTTTTCCTACAAAATTTTCTTCTTCTTATAAAAAGTCAATATAATCATAATGACAAAAGTTATTAACATAATTAATAATAATTTTTGCTATTGTGATGATAAAAGAACTATATGTATAAATATTGACTTATAGATTTTCTATGTATCGCAAGAATATTCGTGATCTCGCAATAGAAATATGTATCAACTCGGTTACCGACTTTCTATTTATAGCATGGATTAAACACGACCCGTGAATCCGGTGCTGTGTTCAAGGGAATTCGTGTATTTCTTTCTCCATTACGAAATTTTCTTCAACATATATAAGTGTGCTACATTTCACGCGACCTTATTTAAATAATATATAATTTAGATTTTAGTATCTCATTAATAAAATTAGTTCTCGATAAATGTATCGTTATTATGATAAATTTAATATTATTAAATTATTAAATATTTATTATATATATTTAATATCAAATTATCTTGACATATTACGTACGTATTTAATATTAACAATAATTACAATTATATGATGTTAATTACAATCAATATCTAACATAGAAAAATTAGATTAAATTATTTCTTTAAATGAGGAATATATTAAATGATGAAAATGACACAAGAGTTATGTAAATAGTTAAATAAAACATTTGAATGCATTGTAAAATAATCTAGTTGCAAGGTAATATCTATGTACATTCGCGATTATTCTCTATACAATAGGTAGCATGTAATACTCAGCTGTTTGAAGCCGTATGATTTCTGGTGTTACAAGTCTTCTTGAACTATGTATCTTTTTATATACACAGATTATAAAGAGATTTACATGTTATGTGAATTTTAACAAAATTTTTTAAGGCAATTTAATGATTAATAATAAATTACACACACATACACACACACCATTTTTTAAGGTAGATGTTTGATCAAATAATTTGAAATGTGTAGTTTTTTAAACCAATTTATAGAGAGTTGATTTTTTTTTAATAGATACGTTCATTCATAGATAAAAATTAAAGATATGTATTTTTTACAAAAATATACACGCTTTTATACTATGAATATTTATAATATGAGATTTTAACAAAAAATAATTATTATTTTTAACATATTATCTACAGGCAGTACCATATATTATATTAATATGATTAATTAAATTTAAAAAGCACCCAATCAAATATCCTATATTTACTGGTATTTATCGAAGCTCAAATTTATTACGTCAGATGACGATGAGTCACGACGCTTCTGTTCACCTCTTGCATGATTATTCCCATAACCCTGAATTAGAAGAATTAACGGCAAAAACGCAGTTAACTGAGACCTTCGTCGGGATATCGCGTTTCTGACATAACGTGACTCCCGACGTTCGAGAATGTCCGAACAGTATTCTCGATGTGTCGCATCGGAAATATAAATCAAAAATCTATGAAAAAATTATAGCAATTTTTCCTAAAGAAATTCATAGATTTATTTTTTTTTTTGTAATTTATATAAGTCTGATTTTTTTTTATTACGATGATTCTTATTAAACGCATTTATTCGAGACTTCTTTTCGTCTATCGATATCAGTTCCAAGTATCCGACAGGTTTAAAATCACTCGATTTTACCGGATATATCGAAGCTTCTCTTCTTTTTTCAATTTGAAATTGACAAGAGTCAAATTGGATTCGATTTGTATTTCGTATCCGCGCATTCGTGACAGCAGTACATACCTATGATTCGATTCACAAAGTTAAATTCGTTCACTGAAAGCTCAACTTTCCATTCACGACAAAGCGGATTGCATGTAAAGTCAGACAATAGGGTTTGCCGGCGCGCGAATAATACTACCTCAACGATAATACAACACAACGGCAACAGGGGATGAATTATTAATCAATCTCAAATAATAACATGAACGGGCGCGTGCGTAAAACCATCGCCATCTCTCTCCGTGGCTGCGTGGCTGAAATTCCACGCGAATAATCGCGAGGCGAGACGACGACTAATTTCCGGCGTTAGCTTCCGGCGACAATGGGTTGGCGATGAGTTTGACAAGGCAGAGTGGCTGAGATGACAAGGTAAAATGACCGCGTCAGCTGATCGAGTTCAAAATTATAACTCCTGGCCTAACTCATGGATGAAAATTTTGCAAACGTATTCCGGCGATTTCGCTACATTCATTTTTGGGCTCATTTGTTCGGATAAAGTAGTGGGAAAAGAGCTTAATAAAGTGCGGTCGTTTCTACGGAAATGTGTCTGACCAGACTGCGTTATCTACTTATCTACTTATATGGATCGTCGGTTGGCTTTAGGAAGAAAAATCCTCAAATATACGGATAATAAGGCCTTCGCAGACGAAATTTATGATTAATATTTATAAATATTTTTACTATTTATTTTTTTGAAATATTGTTATGAATAAAACAATATTTCAAATTATAAACACTATATTCAATATATTATTAAAACTTAGATTAAATATTTTACATAATTTTTATAATTGTATAAGTAAGAAAATAAATGTTTGTATAAGTCATATTTTTGTAAATATTTCTTAAACTGGGATATTATGAAAAATCTTTATGTGTGTGATCTGTTCCATTTAAGATTACAAAAATATATATAAAATATTTTAATAAATATTTATAAAATATTCAAATAATTATTATAAATATTTTACATATATTTATAAATATCATACTGTCTTGTTATATGTATTATTAGAAAAATTGAAATTTATTTTTATTTTACTTATATATAAAATGTATTTTTCACATTACAGTAATAAATAAATACGTAATAAAATAAGAAAATGGAATAAAAAAGGAATCGATAAAACATCAGTATAAGAGATTTTTATTATTAGTTGTCGATCGTATATAATTAAGTACTCCTAACTAAACTAGTCAACGTTATTTAAATCGTGTTGTTAAGGATTCAGTATAAAAATATGAAAATTTAACTGTTTAAATTTAATTAATGTTACAAGCAATTTTCAGCGTCAGTTGCACCGACAGCTTCCATTTATTCTTGCGCTTAGTGATTCATTGATCTTTCCTAACAACCAACTACGCGAGATGGAAAAATACACTTTGAAAATTACAATTAGCGTTAACTAATATTGTGACAGTTACAATTTTTCATTTCGAACTTATACATATATTGAATAATCATACAAGTTTTCCATAAAAATCAATTATTCAACAATCGAATACCTCTCGATATCTTTATTGAGGAAAAATTTTTAAAACTGAATGATAATAATCTACACACATAAAGGGTAAAGCATCCAGCTTTAACCACTTTATAGGCAAAGAACAAAGGACAAGAGATTTATAATTAACGTTAATGTATACGTAGATTATACCAGCTATCTTAACTATCTCTCACCACATTGTTTCGTGACACTCTCCGTTACGGTAACGGCGCGATAATTTTCCCAGACGGCCGCCTCTTCTTCAGAATTTAACCCCTGGGGCGAGCGAGGCCGGCGTCTCCTCCGGTCGACACGATTTAATAGAATTTTATCAGGCCGGCCATTGAGTCCGCGCGTTTGCGTTAAATCTGCAGCACGATCTGCAACGGCGGTCTCTCACACCTGGCATCCCGCCAGCGTTACGTAACGCATTAATTCACCGGGCCCGCGAGATTTGCATGCGTTAGTGGAGCCGCACGAAGCGTTAAGTTTCGCGAAAAGATCGAGCGAGAGAATGAGAAAAGAGAGAGCGAAACTTTACTACGCTTGGGTCGTCGATCAGATAAATGCAGACGTTTTCGTAGCGGATACTATATTGACACAGGATTGATTTAATTCTAATATATTTTGTGTCTTATACGTTTTATATGCCGAAAATAACATAAGAGCTATTTAGCAATAGAAAAAAATGTTTCACTTTGATAAGACGAATATTCAAAGTCTTATAGGGCTGAACATTTTTGTCGGAAATCGATAATTCTATTGAGAGTTCTGGTGGCTCCTCAAAGAGTTCTAACAATTATCCTTAATAACTAAAGTTCTAAAGTTAATAATAAAAAAATTATATCGCGAAGTTGCCCCCCGTCCATCCCCTTATCTTCAAGTGCTACTTTCGATGCTTTAAACGACGGAATTATTTCTAAAATCAATAGAGAATTGTAGAACTCTTAAGGCAATCAGAACTCTAATCATTTTTTTAAATTTTTTTATAATAAGGGGCCAACTTCGTATGTAACGTGTGTTTTATGATAAACAAAAAAATATTTAAATAAATAAAAATTCTTAATAAGGAAATTTTAATAAAAATATATAATTGCTAGAAATAAGGAATAGTTTTACTTTAGTAAATATATTATTATATTATTACAATATATATATTTTTATTATTATATATGTATTATTATATATATTATTATATATTTTATATTATTATTTTATAAATATTAAAGAAAAAGAGAGAGAGAGAGAGAGAGAGAGAGAGGGAGAGGGTGGCAAAGTGAGAGCAATTAATATAAATAAAATACATAAAAATATTGTTAAATTTCATACTCTAATTAATAAAAAAAGAGTTTATATTAGAATAATATCTGTAAATAACGAAAACTGAGTTTTACGGGAAAATTAAATAGTTAATTAATCTTATACATTGAGCAATTATACTTTATAGGTCTCTTATAAGTTTCCTCTTTAAACCATCGGGTATATCGATGCGACGTACATAAATCTCTGCTATATTCCATCGTAAAGTTCTAATTGGACGGTTTTATTTGGAAAGATTTCTCGCTAAAGTACAAGAGGTCATATCAAGGGGCGGGGGGTATCTACTTCAATCTGTCGAGATAGGAGAGACCTGAGACTACGGTAATCGATCCATCTAACGATATTATGTCACCCGAGTTAATGATACTTGATATAAAAGATGCGAAAAAGCTGTAAGAATAGCTGTGCAGTCGAGCTTGAAAAATGTGCCGGCATCTCAAAATAACGTAACAAAATAAAAAATGATGATTTTAGGTAAGAATAAATATATACTTTGTCATATGTACAGAGTGCTTTCTATATATGTTTGTATATTTTTTAGACACACGTATATAGTAAATATTATCATAATTGATAGTAATTAGTTATAATAAAATATTTAAAGTTAAAAGATTTCAAAGAACTTTCAAAATTTTACATAAATTTAACTCATATTGAATATAATTTATAAAAGAAAATATAATAAATTATAGACTCTAAAGAGGTAATAGAAAAATAGATAAAATTGCTAAGATATTTTGAAAAATATTAATCAAATATTTTCGATGAAAGGAAAAGAAACCTCTTGAAATTCCTCAGAATCTGTCGTCAACAAAATTCTATAGTGACAGATCTCGTGTAATAACCTGCGCAGTTTTCGAAGGAGACGAAGGAGACGATTATCAAACCGCAGCCGTGTAAAACTGTCACAAAGCTAATCGGTCAAAGTTCACTATTACTTGGCTGGGTCGTGCACGTGGCATTTATCTCGACTTTCGAGGCGAAAATGACCTTTTCGATCTTTCCAGCCTCGTTTCCCGAATCTTCGCCCGGTCTTTCAATCCGTAGCGCGGTTTCTGCTGGTCGGAAGACGCGCAGAAACCCGTCTCTCCACGACATTTAAAGATCTATGGTCTCTCTCTCTCTCTCTCTCTCTTCTTTGTTAATTACCATAATTACCGTTAAAGGAATAGAGCTGCTCGAGGAAATCAGCGTGCTCGTGCATCGAATTTCAAAGCTGATGCGCGATTATCTAAATGGTAATTGAGACGCCGATGACGCTTCAATTCCTCGATGTTAATGTGAATGCATGATCGCGAAATCTATTTTATCCTTCAACTTGGAGAACTTAATATTAAAGAAATATTTAAATTAATTTTTATAACTATTAATAATTTTTTATATTATAATTTTGAATAAATCTACTTTTCTATTATTCTATTAAAATTCATATATATTTATTTCTTTTGCATTGATAAAAATCACACTCTTTTTTTACTTTATTATCCGAGTCAGATTTGAATTTTTTATTATTTTCAAAAAAATTTTTAATATTTTTCTTTAATTTAAAAGTTTTTTTTTAGTTTTCTTTATATTTAAAAATTTTTTTATATTTCAAATGAATCTACTTTTCAATTATCGTATCAAAATTCATATACATATTGATTTATCTTTTACACATTGATAAAATCACACATATTCTTTTCTACTTTAACATCGTAAAATCTCTTTCAAAATCTCTTTCAAAAAGTATGATTGATTAATATCTGACATATTTAGAGTTTCAGAATTTATCAGCAAGCATTCGTGTATCATAAAAATTCTGCCAGTATCGAATATTTCAATGGAAACACTACAGTAGTGACTTCTATATAATACAGAATATCTTATCCAGGTTAAGTTCTTGGATATTTGAGAATCCGAATAATGTATGCGGGTTACGTACAAAAAAATATGTAGAAACAAGAAATGTCATACTTTGGAAATTCTCGTATTTACAGTTATAAGTAATAGTTTTATATAATTATTCTTCTAAATATAATTATTAATTACTTATGCCTTTTCCAAATTACAATTTTATTTTAAATAAAAAATTTTAGCAGATATAATCAGTAATTGTATCTAAAATATATGAGTATGATTTATGTATCAAGCAGTAAGAGATTTATATTGTACTACATTTCTCACGTTGTGCAAAACTTATTCAAAGTTCGGTAACATTCAAGTATCACGTAAACAGCGAAGAACATTAATGCGAAATTAACGATTAAAGTTGTGCTTGATTTCGATGCAACTTTGATAACTTCTCAGTCGGGCATTTCCGCAATTCATACATCCAAATAGTATAATATATAAATATATAATTTACGACAATTGATATTTTCTCTGCAAGACAATCGCAATTAAATACCACGTCAAATATATTTTTCCATTTTTCAAATAAAAACAATTACAGATTCATTAAAGTTATACCGAAATTTCGCAGTTCTATTCATAATTGTTCACAACTATGTGTATGTACTTACCACTATACCGGGTATTTGGCATATAGGCGTAAACAACTTCGGTCCTGTTGAAGAGCGTCATGAAAAAGTGATATTTGCCTTCGGCGTTGGAGCGTGACATAGTAGTACCCTCTATGATTCGGGGGCATTTTGTCGAATTCGTGCTTGTTACTGCAACAAGCAGTAACAAAGCAGCGTAGTATGCGATCCCAATATTATGCATCTTCTGTAAACAAAAAATATTGCATAAAACTATTACGAACTTATTACGATAAGAGTTTTAAATTTCTAAAAATCCTCGTGTATATTAATATAAACAACAATATAACTATACATAGTAAAAACAAATATTTTTATTTTAAATCACCCCTAATACTTGCAAATCAATAAATATAATTGAAAGGATATTTTTATTTTATATTTAAATATTTTTATTTAAGACTGTCAAAGAGTTTAAATTGACGGACTACTATTGTTTCGTCTTTTATATCCATTATGATTTATGGGCTAAATAATTATTGGCGTTAAATGGACAAAATGGACAAAAAATTAAATTTCAATCGAAAACTGAAGAAACGTGAAATGACTAAAAACGTTTAAAGCATTTAAACATTTAATTAAAATGCAAATTAATTTCGGGTATAACAACCAACAATTCGTGATCTTCTTCACGTTTAAAAGTCTATTGCACATCTTCACGTTCGTCGTTTATTTCCCATATTATGCATTTTAATTAAAATTTAAGCAAAGCGAAAAATATCCTGACGCACGAATTTAACGTATTCCTGTCAAGATGATTGAAAGAACGACGGGTGATTATTTGAAAACTCATTGCAAACGTTGCATAATTATGTGATTAGTTGAAAAATATTGTAATTCTCGATATTCTAGAATAACGGAATACGTGATAGACGATACACAAAAATGTAAAAACTAAACTGATTTTTTATTTTACATCTGAAAAAAAATTAATTTCTTAAATTTAACATGTCTTGAAAGGAAGTCACTCGGAGAGAGTTAATTGGAAACTCGCCGAAGTCGAAGTCATCGGATGAAAGGACGAAGAAACGTAGAATTGGAAACCGATCGTCCCAATTTTCGATTCGATCTGATCCTGTGAAATATCATTTCGTTCCGACGCGTGAAGTGATTTAATCTTTAACTTAATCATATAAAAGATAATTTTTTCATTTTACACTTGATAAAGCAAAAAATTTCTTTAATTTTTTGATGATTTATGTGGAAAGACACAGTTATCTAAAAAAATTTAATCGAAAAAATCGAGGACTCTTGACGAAAAATGTAAAAAAACATCATTGTCGCCCTGGTAATCACGTACTCGATACAACACGCTGCAGAAAATGCACCAACTGAGTCATTCACCGACCCTGGGGTAAGATCTGGTGCCAAAACAAATGTGTAAAATTATTCTCGGTTCATTGAACGATCGTGCATCCAAAATAGTGGTAAAGATAAAACACAGGATGTCTCTGAAGTAAATAAGTAGTTTAAAAAATTGTATTTTTTAAATAATCGATTTTTCTTATTATCTCCGATAAAATATTTACTATTAAAGTGAAAAATTGAGGAAAGTTAAAATATTAAATAAAAAATAATTAAATCAAATAATTATTATGCAAATGATGTTATATATTAGAATAAAATTGTTTTAAAAATAATAATTTACTAATATTATTAAAAAAATAATAATTAATATAAAAATCGACTAATCTTTTTTCTTCTAAAATAAAATAATTACCGTAAAACATCAGAAATACTTACATCTCTCATCAAAATTATTAATTATTAAATAAATACGCATATATGTGTTAATGATTAAAAAATATTAATAAATATATGAAATATATGAAAATGAGACTTGGCGAAATACCTAATTATGCATTGCATTACGCCCAGAATAATTGAAACGAACGATAATTTCAATTTCATAAAGTCTTGCAATTACAATAATTTGATAAAAAAAAATTATTATTACTAACTTTTTATTTAATCATATCTTCTTTACAATAGATAACCAGTACACAAATTTACGTACACGTACCAGAGTAGACAAGCACGTAACGATGCGCGAGACAAGAAACACGATGCTTGTACACCATGCGACACATCGATCCATGAGCATCATTGGTCTTTAATAAGCTGGTTAACCATAAATCCCAAGTGCCTAAATATATTGCGCCAAGCTGGTGTATATAGGGCATGGCATTTCACTCTACTTGGCGTTCTGCCTGTTCGTTGTATCCTCGCTTACCGTGTACCAACAAAAACTCAAACAATATCTATCAAGAGAGAACTGATCTGTGATTACGAATTTCTTGAATGACACTATCGTTGAAATTATGTTATTACATATTACATTTCTAATTTATTCGCAAGAAAATTTTGAATTACATTGGACATAAAACAGAATTAAAAATATGAAATAAAATTATGATTAATTAACGTTATATTATTTCCTTTTCTCTCTTTTTCTCATTTTTTTTCAAAAGCATTAATCAATATAAGTAACGTTTTAAATTATTTATATATATTTATATAAGGTAACAATAAATTTAATTATTAATTTAATAATGTTCTGAATTATTAAATAAATACATTTAAATGACTTTATAAGATTTATTAACATATACATATACGCGTATATGCACACATGTAAATATCGTATTTAATTTACAAAATGCCTCAATTTCTGTCTCTGCATTAAGGGATTTATATTGTCAATCATTGAAAAACTAATCAAATGGAATAATGAATCTATTTATTAAAATCTGTGTTTATTCATCGTATTAATGTGGACATACAATCATCAATTAGGTTCTTGCAAATTGATCAATATTTGCGCCGTGCAATTCAGTTTTATTTTATAATTATTAAAATTATTTATTACCCGTTTACATAAATTTCCTAAATGCACATTATTAAATTTTTATCTATGAGTAGTATATACTTCGCCGTTAGAACTTTGTTTCAGCAAAAGCAAATAAAATCTTAATAATAAAATATTTTTTTATTGTTTTTAATTTAATGTTTATTATTTCGTGTGCTATCCCTATATTTTATACCAATTCATATATACGATATTTTTATATCAATTTAGAAAAATAATCGGTTTAAGTGGTGTATTGTAATTACAATATATTTCGAACTCTTCGATAAAAAGCGTATTTAGATACTGTAATAAAATGCATGATTCTACAGAGCCATTTATTACATGTTTCGCACACTTGCAAATTAACTAATGAATTAATTAATGTGTGTATGAACAAAGAGAAAGAGACAAGTTCATCTAAATTTACACAGTACGTTTGTATTCGGTTTCCTATCAAAGCTGATCATTATCGAGTTAAATGAGGTTGTTGAATGAATAAACGGCGTAACGTAAGAGGAATGACGGGACGAAGAGTGATCGAACTAGGGGTGGGATTTACATCGAGGAAAGCGCAACTCCGAGGAACGACGGATTGCCAGGGAGTGACGTCAATATGTCGGTTTGGAACTTTGGAAGAAAAAGCGACGAGCGCGATGAATGGCAAGGACCGTCTTGGCGATATTACGAGGGTCGACATCGCGAGATGGAGCGCTTACGAAACGAAAAGACGTATTCATGCTTTCGTCAAATAGACGATTTAATCTTTAACGGCAGCCAGGTACTGTAATCCCTAATAATTTCGGCGAAAGATATATCTCCGCATATATTATATCCACCCTCTATCCAGTCTCTCTTGAAATAGTTTTTCCTATTTCCCTAAATGTATCTTTACAGACAATCGCAATCCGGAGATTTTATATAGGGGAACGTGGGGTAGAACGGCACCGCGGAGTACAATGGTGCAGAGTCGATATCTTTTTACAGAGATGCTACCATGTCATGAAATATGTTGTAATTATTGCTATTAGGTGTCTCTTTCTGCGTGCTGTTATCAGTGGTCGCAATATTTTTAGTTGAAAGTTGTTATAAATTATTTAATGTACTTGCTGTGCTCTCCGCGACTGAGTTGTAATCCTTCGATATATTTACATAAGGTAAACAATGATAAAATTCTATTTTTTATTACCGTAAATACATTTATGTTTTAAAATGATCTTTTCTTATTAATTTCATACTGTATCTATGTAAATATTGATTAATTATAATTTTTTATATGATCAAAAGTAAATAAATACGTTTTGAGGCTTAATGAAATATTAGCCCACGAAATGTTGTACTTTTTATTTTTATACTAGAGAAAGAAAGAGAGTATACATAGATTCTGTCTTTCAAAATTAATACCAAAAATTATTACATTAAAGGATATTTTTCCATGTTTTAAAGAGAAAAATATTTACTAAAACAAAAGAATTGTTTTTATTTATTAATTTATAGTTATCATTTAAAAATACAAATCTATATTCTTATGTTCTATATATAATATTATAATATACAACTTTTAAGAAATTTTAGACATCAATGTTAATGAAATAGACAAGTTTTGAAGGTAGTTCATTATATCCCGCATGAAAAGCATATTACGAAAATCTAGGCTTTTACTAAATCAATAATCTCGTCTATTTAAACTATTATTTTATAATAAACTTGTGTTTTTTCTTATAGTGGATTTTCCAAAGAATATTTTTAGTAAAAAAAAGATCGATTTATTTTTTTTTAATATGTTGAAAACTTGCTCAATGCTTACGTTGGCCGTTCTACCCCACGTTCCCCTACGTTACGAAAAAAAATTAAAGGACCACTTTCTTCCATAAAAAAGGCCAATTTTCGAGTAGTTGCAATTTCCTTAAAAACAATCAGAATAAGAATAATAGAAAAACATTTGAAAGCTTCAAGTTTCTAGTTTTAGAATCTTTAAATTTTAATTATTTCTATTCTCAAAAAAATTACATTATAAGAAAACAATGTCCGTCTATTGAACAAATTTTCCAAAAGTTTGTCCAAGAATACCAAATTAAAAAAAAATCCTAACACAATTTCATTAATTGGATGTTAAAGAGCAAAGTTTTAGTTTTAATTTATTTTTTTAACAAATGTTCTATAATTTGTCTTCGCCGAGATATTCATTATTACAGGAAAATCGAGTTATTGATTTTGAACGCCTATAACTAGTGAAAAAATGGTCGTACAATAATCATTAAAAAAGCAATTTAAAGAGAAAAGTTAGCACTTTAAAATGTTCCTATCTTTTTTCAATTATTATTCATTTTTAAATAGTAATTATTACTTAAAAATTAAGTAAAAATTGCATTTTTATCTTTTTTTATTTAAATCAATGAAAGTTAACGAAAAAACGCTAAAATTTTCATGAAATCTACAACATTTACAAGTAAAAAGCATTCCACTTACTTATACAAAAGGTCGAAGTGTTAAGTTTTTTTTGTACATTTCAAAAACTTAAATTAATGATTATTATACAATCATTTTTTTCAGTAGTTATATAAGCGTTCCAAGTTAATAGCTCGATTTTGCTTTAATAATAAATATCTCGGCGAAAAAAAAATTATAGAACATTCGTTAAAAAAAGAAATTGAAGCTAAAGCTCTGCTCTTTAACATCGAATTAGTGTAATCGTGCTAAGATTTTTATAAATTTGGTATTCTTGGACAAACTTTTCAAAAATTTGTTCAATCGACGGTCGCTTTCTTACAATGTAATTATGTAACAAATAGAAAGAATTGAAATTCATTTAAAGACTCTAAAACTTCAAGACTAGAAACTTCAAGCTTTGAAACGCTTTTTTGTCGATCTTATTCCAATTATTTTTAAGAAAGTTCCAACTACAAAAATTGGTTTTTTTTTATATGGAAGAAAGTAGGTAGGCCTTTTAATTTTTTTGCGTGTAAGTGTAAAACAAATTTCACTCTACTAAATACTTTCCGAAGAAAATTACATTCCAATCAAGTTATGACTTGACAAAATACTTTTTTCTACGATATATGTTTGTTAAACGTCACAGTAAAGGAGGGTAAAATGAATTTTTGGGTAAAATAACATAAAATATATTATTTAAATCATCAATTAAATATTTTGTTTATATGTTAATATAAACAAAATGCTTTTGTTCACATGTATTAACGGCCTTCTGGTTTTTTGCCTATGCTTAATATTTGGATTTGATACCTATTCTTGATAATTAAATAATATATTTTATGTCGAAGCTTCTACAGATTCTGATGACGAATAAAATGAAACGTTATACTATACAGATACAGTATAACATGAAAAGTAGTAGAGCCAGAGGCGAAGGTCTACTATGGGAAACCTAACGCGCCTCTATGATGGTGTAAAAAATCCATCATTTTAACATATTTAAAACTGTACAAATGAATGCAGATGCACATCTGATGAAACTTAAAATACTTTGAATAAATTGATTATATCTTTTTAAATTTTTATATTATATTATTAATTATATTATATTATATGTATTATATTTTTAATATTGATATTAAATAAGACAAAAATTAATAAATAAATTATATACATAATTATTAACTAATTATATATATATATATATATATATATATATATACATATATATACAATATATACATAATCATATGTTATTCTTCAAACAACTAATACAAACACACGCACATATATCAAACGCATGTATTTCATACATATCACTTTTATTAATACTCCCAATTGAGACGAATTATTGTTTTTTTCATACAAAAGAATATAAAAGCTGTTCTCTCCAAACATATACATAAAAGCTGACTTTTTTTGTGAATCATACATCACACCGACCAGTGTGTAAGTATTCTATAAAAAAATTTGAAATATCTATTCGATGGGAGCTTCCGAATAAAGTATTGATATGTTTCATTTGAAATAGTAGTCGCGCTGAATAAATGCCGTCATTGACGTTATTTCACATCAAAATGTTCGTTGATGCATCAATAATTGACCGATTCAATGCGCGAAATTTTTGGTTAAGCAAATATAATTCAAAAATTTTTAGAGAACGCACACATCTTCCTTGCTTAATTAATAATTATCATTTATTATAAATAGTGGTCAGAATTAAACAGTTAAATAATTATTAAATTCTCGTAAAAACGAATCAAATTATTAATTCATTAATACTCGTTATATTAATGTATAACACGTTGTTTTACTTTTTTAATAATATAAAAAATATTCCATTTAATATAAAAGTTTCAAAAAATAATTGTCTTAAGAAAAATGCGATTTTTATTAATAGATTAAAATTATGTTGAGACAGAATAAAAATTTAGAATTATTTTCATGTCTAGACAATTTTAATTCATCGAGAATTATTATCATGTCGCTACGCAATTTTAATTCAGCAGCTAGTGATTTTTTATTTTATGATATTAAAGTGCTATTAAAAAGTGAAATGCCATTACTAATTATTGATAGTATTGTAGAATTAAAACTCATCTACTAAATTAAAATTATGTCGCGACATATATATAATAATAATTCTTCAAAAATTTTTATTATATCTTGACATAATTTTATTTTGATAAATTAACATTTATATAACCTTTCATAAATCTTGAATAATGAAAATAAAATAAAATTAGAATATATAAAAAAGTATTAAATTACCTTTTAATGTATCTTCAAATATATTACATTATCTCTTTTCGCATAAAGATAATTTTACATAATAATATATAATATAAACAATTCTGAATGATAACAAAAAATTACATTTAATTTAAATTTTAATAAAAAATCCTAATAAAATTTGCATATTTTAAATGCAACATGATATAAATTACAAAATATAAAAATAAAATTTGCAACATTTTCATAATGTATATTTTTTAATGATATATATTAATATATTTTTTAATATATGATTATTGATTATTTCATGATTATGTCATGATTATTTCAAGCGTTGATTAATTATATCTTTATGTTAAAATTTAACATTTTGAATATATATAATACTTATATGAATGATTATCAAATCACCGTAATATCGAATCAAATTGTTAGTCTATTATACATTAACAATTAATTATTTCATGATTATGTTAATTCGAATTATATAATATATTTTAAATTATATTTTTTAATCAATTCAAGACAAAGCGTTGATTGCGAAGGCTTAAATTCCAGATTGCATTAATTTCGAAAAGAGATCAAAGTATTTTTATGCATTTTCATCTCTTTTCGAAATTAATGCAATCTGGAATTTAAGCCTGCGCAATCAACGCTTTGTCTTGAATTGATTAAAAAATATAATTTAAAATATATTATATAATTCGAATTAACATAATCATGAAATAATTAATTGTTAATGTATAATAGACTAACAATTTGATTCGATATTACGATGATTTGATAATCATTCAACTATTTAACTCTGACAGCTACTCATAATAATTATTCATAATTATTAATAATTCGAGTAAAAGGACGACAAAATGAGAATGTTCTCTATATACGTTAAATTACATTTGCGAATCAGTGAGTCGAAAATCTGCTCTATTCCGGCAAATTGCGATGGATTAACAGTCGTGTTTTGGCGTCGCTTTTAACGATGGCTTTTAACATAAAATTATTACAATAATTTAACATAAAATTATTATAATAATTTAACATAAGATTAATATAATAATTTTATGTTAAAAGCCATCGTTAAAAGCGACGCCGAAACACAAACGTTAATTCACAATTTGCCGGAATAGCAGATTCTCAGCTCGCTGATTCGCAAAAAAGATCCGGCACGACACGTATTCTCCGACAGCATCCACATAAGAAGCGAAAATGTACTTCTGCAGCCGCTTGCTGGCACAGGAATCACTGCTGTTCGATCGTTTTTCATCCAACCTATCCATGTTGCATTGCGGACGCAGCCTCGTCTCTTTTTCTGCTTTCCGCTATCCTTATCTGTCCCTACGAACGATTTGACAATACGTTCGAATAAGATGCCTAGTCGTGCATGAGAGAAGCATTCAGCACGCTCGACTAGTCGATAAGCCGATCGAATAGAAACGCCAACAAATATTTCAATCAGAATACGTGCAACTACATTTATTATCACCCTTCATTAAATTAAGTACGTCACAATAATTTCAGTACAATAATATATTCGCGCATATTACGCAAGATATGTATTTTATCATTCACTAAAATTTTGCTTTCATTTTTTTATTCTTTTCCCTTCTTTTATTTATTATTTGTATTTTTTAAGCAACTTACTTTAATATTAATTTTATCTGTAATGTAAATTATCTTATAAAAATGACATTTCGAGAAATACAATATAAATTCTATTTAATGTAAATAGAAGTGTTATATTCTGTTATCCTATATATGTATCCGATATCTGATAATTAAACATTATTTATTTTAAATACAAAAAAATCGGTCTTGATGCACGGTTGTGAGCACTAGGGGGCTGTGAATTTTTGATTATTGTATCAAGAATAGATACAAAATAAACAAATAATATACTTACCGCAACGTTGCTCGCACTTGGGATACGCGCTCGGGTACACTTTTTTTTCCGATCCGTATGAGTCACGTGCGCTCTGCGACGTGACAGAGAAACATGCACACGCACATATACAAAACACGTTCCGTCACCGCCGCCGACCTCCGGCTGACTGACAATTCTAACTCTTGCAAGCGCGTTAATATCAACGCCACTATATGGGCATGCGCAGCGCGTACTCCAAAAGAGTTTCGCCCGCGGTAATCGTGCGTGTGAGACGATTGCAAGCATCTCAAGAATATTCAAATGTCAAAATCGGAACAATGTAAATTACAAGGGAAGGTATAAAAGTGTCCGTGTACTTGTTGAGCATTGCACTCTAAGTCAAAATAAAAGACACACATATTTTTTTATTTATTTCTTAACGATTGTTAAAAGAATGAAATATTCTCTTAAAAGAAAAAACATCAGTTTTTATATTTCTGAATATCGAAACGCTAGAAGATATAAAAAAAAAGGTTCAAATGAAAATTTCACGATTTTTAATGAATATACTTTATGACAATATAATTAGATTTTTCGAAAATTCGAAGAAAGGAAAATTTCGAAAAATGACATTTTCAAAAAAATCTAATTGCACTATCATAAAACACATTAAAAGCTTTAGTAAATATACATAAAAGGTTACACATCACCGATTTTATTTCTACTTATTGTTAAATATATTGTAGGGGGAGGTGATCTGAGTAATTTCTCGCAAGAAGTAAATGGGGGACGACATTGGTTTAGGAGATATAACAAATTGCAGTTTCATAATTTTAATGCTGTTCCTAAGTTTTATACGAACAGTGAACTTTGTTAAGTCTTACTGATCTATTTGACATAGAAAAAATTTTTATTTACATTATTATTTGAAGGATTCCTGTACGATCATGTTTATTCTGATGGCTATTCGCTTTTATGCATATTTACTAAAACTTTTATTTGAAACTTTTTTACATCTTCTACCGATTCGACAGTATTTGCTTAGAAATATAAAAATCAATTTTTTTTTCAAAAAAGTGTTATCCTTTTAACAGCTGTTAGGAAATAAATAATTGAAGACGGACACTTTCGTATATCTTCTCTTATTAAAATGATATTAAAAAGATTTTGGAAAGATATATTTATTAATATTTCTCTCTCTCTTTCTCTCCTCTCTCTCTCTCTCTCTCTCTCTCTCTCTCTCTCACTCTCTAATATAATATATAAACAACTTACAAAAACATAAGTAAATCTTATAACACAAAAAAAGAAAAAAAGGTCTGTCACGATTTCTGTGATCACTTATCCTGATATGCAGAATTGTTTATAAAAAAAATAAAAAATAAAATTTTATACAATAGATTGCAATATATGGATTTATTTACAATTGACGGAATATGATAATCCCTATTAAAAATTATTTTTCATTTGAACTTTGATGCATCTAAAAAATTAAAGCAAAAACTCTAGCTTATATTTTGAGTATAAAAATCTAATTATTACTTTTTAATCTTTATCTAAAAAGACTCGGTTTTTTTTCAATAATCTTTTCAACATGTTTGATAAGCACTCTTTCGCTTTATTATTCTCAAATGTATAAAACTGCTAATTGCGTGATATTATGAAATGAATCGTAAGCTCATGATATTTCTACAAAATACATCAACAGCTGGTCTATATTATTGCGATCTATAAAAAAACTGAATTAAACTGACTAATTAACTTGACCTTGTTCACTTTGTTGAATTGGTTTATTTGTTCGAATGCGATGAAACTCTTCGCGCAGTTTTTGGCAATTAGTGTGGCGCCGCTTGTCCATCATAATACAACCAGCTCCACAGACATGCATTTTCCAGGAAGCTCTAACGAATGCTTAATGAAAGCGCACGTGCGTCATGGAAAAGCCCGTTTCCTTCGTCGGAAGTATTTTTTTGCAGCGTTAAAAATACTAATTTATCTTTCTGCAAAGATTATACAATGTTTGCTAAATAAAGCCAGAATAAATACTGCTTTTTTCTTACATTTGTTTTTTAAGTTACTTTATAAAGAAAGAAGTAAGTTTTTTCTTTACATTTCTGTTTGTTGTACAAACTTTTTCAAATTCTATTTGTCTAAAAGAAATTGGCTAAATTTTTACCCAAATTAAAAATTATATTTATTGATAATTATTCTTTTCTGTAAAAATTTTATTTTAAATTTTATTAAATATTTTATATTTTATTTTATTTAAGAATTAATCGAAATTATTAAATTATGTTTAATTTGATTTAATGCGTAAAATACCATATCAAATTGTTGCAAGAACTTTTATTTTACGCATTAAATCAAATTAAAAATAATTTAATAATTTTGATTAATTCTGAAATAATATAAAATATAATTTATTTAATAAAATTTAAAATAAAATAAAAATATATATAAAATATAAGGTAAAATATAAATACAAATTAAAATAAAAATATAAAATATAAAAAAAACAGTATGTATAAAGTTTCAAACGCTACTCTTGAAACTGACGCATGTTTGTTAAAGAATTTTTAATTAATTTTATTGCAGTCTCGTATTTTAACTTTGAAAAAGACATAGTGTAAATACATTTAACATAAAATTCATCTCAAATTCGAAACAGCTATAAATCGTCGACTGTCTCACACGAATCAACGTCAACGCTCGCTCGTTTCGCTCTACCTAATCAACAAAACTACGAAATTGAAACTATTTTTGCTCTCTCGAAAGTCGCACAGATCTATTCGTAAATCCAGCTGTCACTGATCGCGCCACATTATCGTGAAAAATAGCCAGAAAATGCTGAGCGAAGCGGTCACAATAAATCCTTCAGGTTATATGTTGCATCTAAACTGATAACATAGAGATTTGAAATTTTTTTATATTATCTATTTCTACTAGCGGTATAAAATGGAAACATCATATTATTTAACCTTAGAACACCAACAGAAATGCTAGTGCGAATTTAAATTTATTTTTGTTTGTTTGTATAAATTACATATATTTTATTACATAAATTAACATTGCTCTTTATATACCTATTAAAAAAGAAATTTTAAAATATTTTATTATCTTCTGGAATAATACAAAAATTATTTTAACTGAACAATCTATTAAAACATAGAAACATTAAAACATTAGTATTAATTGGAAACAATATTATTTTATAAATAATTATATTATTCATGAAGGTTAGATCAAAGAAATAATGCTATTATAGATTCATTCAGGGTGCATCCTTCACATTGCATTTATAGATATATTTTCTTTTTAAGTTTATATATATTTTTATACTGCTTATATTTAAAAGGATAAGCTAATACTTCTACGATTTGAAAAAGAAAAGAAAAGAGAACAAAAAATGTAGAATGCTAAGATAAGCAAACTTACAACTTCTTCATTGTAAAATTATGTAATGTATTTTTAGTAAAAAAAAAGTGTATATATTTATATTATATTTTATAGAAAAAGAAGATCGGCCCCCATCATCTAATAGTTCAAGAAAGTCTGCAACATTAAATACTGGAAATAAAATTTATAAGAGTAGAATTCCAACAACCCAGGTTGGGCGAAATGCTATGCAAGTACGTTAATATTACAATACCTTACCAAATAGTTGCTAAATTATTTTACGCTTAATGAAGGAAGACTATATATATTTGCTACTCTCAGCGCACCGTTTAAATCGATTGTAATCATTAATATTAATATTCAATAATAATTAATTTGTTAATTATTTATAATAATTTGTAATATCTTTCCAATATTTTATTTTATGTTTTATTTTACAATACGCGTCAAACTCATTATTATTTTGCAGGGCGATTCACCAATGTGTGAAGAATCTAGCGGGATTAACTCTAATAATAACTCCGCTCGTCGACCAAGCATGACTCTGAATATGCTGTCATCTAATAGAAAACCAACGAATACAATTACCGTGGAAAAACGACAGATGGAAATTCAATATAGCTCAAAAAAGATACGATACACAAACTTAAAAAAAACACTCGCCGAGAAGCAGGTAAACCGATATATTTTCGTTTATGCCAAAAAATTAAAGGGCCACTTTCTCTCATATAAAAAAGGCCAATTTTCAAGTAGTTGCAATTTCCAATTAAAAATAATCGGAATAAGATAAATGAAAAAGCGTTTCAAAGTTTGAAGTTTCTAGTTTTAGAATCTTTGAATGAATTTCCATTCTTTCTATTCGTCACAAAATTACATTGTAAGAAAGCGACGTCCGTCGATTGAACAAATTTTTTAAAAATTTGTCCAAGAATACCAAATCAAAAAAAATCAGCTGCTTATTTCGTTTATCAGAACGTTCTTTTTTATCCTCTAACAAAAATCTTTTGACGTGATCATGCGTAAACGTATTACACGCGAGTAAAACGGATGAAATATTGTTTAACATGTTTCAAACAGAAAATTACACATTAGATAATACATTATCTGCGGCTAAAGTGTCAGTTTATTAGAATCTTAATATTAAACTAAAATTTTCTAAAATTAACGAATATCTCGTTTTTAATAAAATTTCGCAATATAAATATTTTTTAACCTACGCAAAAAATTAAAGGGCCACTTTCTTCTATATAAAAAAAATGCTAATTTTGAAGTAATTGCAACTTCCTTAAAAATAATCGGACTAAGATCAATAAAAAAGCGTTTCAAAGCTTGCAGTTTCTAGTTTTAGACTCTTTAAATAAATTTCAATTCTTTCTATTTGTTACAAAATTACATTGTAAGAAAGCGACGTCCGTTCAATTGAATACATTTTTCAAAAGTTTGTCCAAGAATAATTTAAGTTTTTGAAATGTACAGAAAAAAACTTAACATTTATTCAGTCTTTTGTACGAGTAACTGGAATGCTTTTTACTTGCAAATGTTGTAGAGTTTATGAAAATTTTAGCGTTTTTTCATTAACTTTTAGTAATTTAAATAAAAAAAGATAAAAGTGCAATTTTTACCTGATTTCTAAGTAACAATTAAGCTTTAAAAATGAATAATGATTGAAAAAATGGTAGGAGCATTTTAAGGTGCTAACTTTTCTTTTTAAATTGTTTTTTTAATGATTATTGTACGATCATTTTTTCACTAGTTATAAACGTTCAAAGTCAATAGCTCGATTTTGCTTTAATAATAAATATCTCGGCAAAAAAAATCATAGAACATTCGTTAAAAAAAGAAATTAAAGCTAAAACTCTGCTCTTTAACATACAATTAATGAAATCGTGTTGGGATTTTTTTTTTAATTCGGTATTCTTGGACAAACTTTTGAAAAATTTGTTCAATCGACGAACGTTGCTTTCTTACAATGTAATTTTGTAACGAATAGAAAGAATTGAAATTCATTTAACTAGATTCTAAAAACTAGAAACTTGAAGCTTTGAAACGCGCTTTTTTATTGATCTTATTCCAATTATTTTTAAGGAAGTTGCAATTACTTGAAAAGTAATGCATTTTTTTATATAGAAGAAAGTGGCCCTTTAATTTTTTGCGTAGTGTATATTATTTCGTAGTTGCATTCTCTATATTTCCCTCTTCTCTCTTTTTTATAGAATAATTTTTATTCTTAAAAGCTAAATTTTAGAAAGTTAAAACATTTGGGAATCATATCTCTTATTTCCAAATATTTTTTTTTTACTTCGAAAGAGCGTAATAAATAACTTTTTTCTTTTTCAATTTTTATTAATTTGGGGAAAGTTGTTTACGGACCTATTAATTTATGCCTTATATGCGGATAGTGTTTTTATTTCAATATTTACGTGCATGCTACAGTCTGTTCATGATAATACTGTTAAAATACAGGTGATCCATAAAGTGGTATATAGAAAGAAGTGAAATTTATTTAAAGATTCTAAAACTAGAAACTTGAAGTTTTGAAACGCTTTTTTATTGATCTTATTCCGATTATTTTTAAGGAAGTTGTAACTACTTGAAAATTGGCCTTTTTTATGTGTAAGAAAGAGGCTCTTTAATTTTTTTGCATAGTGTATTGTTATAGATTTATTGTGAATTCTTGGATAATTTTTTTCAATATATCAGACTTGAAGCTCTGGGCAAAGTGAAGATTGTAATAAAGAAGAACAAAATTAAATTCTTTTCCGCTCCGTTTCCAGAAAATCACGCAAGATCTGTACGACGAGATATCGAATCTACGGGAGAAGATAATCTCAGCCGGTGGTAAGGATCCCGGCAAAGTCGAGGAGCCAAAGTCATCTCAAGTAGAATGTCCTAAGCAAAGTCTACCTATACCAATCGAAACAAACTTGCCTGATTACGGACAATGGGAGCAGATTTGCATAGATGAGTCGATGGTGATCGGCGTGTCGCTACTGCAAAATCAGCTGCAGGATCTCTGTCACCGCTCTCAAGAGCTCTGTCAACGTGCCTTAGACAGGAGCTTGTCATTCGCGTCCGTCGTTAAGTCCTGGCTGACAGAATCGCCTCGAGAGCAGGGCGAGATAGGCAAGGACGAGTCGATTTTAGTGGATTACTCGCAGGCGGAGATGCAACAAACGATCCTCGCACGAAGCAACGAGGAGCTGAAGACGCAACTGGACGAGCTGAGAACGGCTCAGAAGGACTTTATCACCGAATTCGCGGCGACAGCTTCGAGTTTGCGCGTGGAATACGACAATTATATCGGACGTGTGAAGAAGGAGCAACCGAATGTCAATCTCAAGGATCTGCAGGAGCAGCTGAGCGTCGCTTTGCAGGAGCTGAAGGCGGAACGTGACAGGACGAGCCAAGGCAAGGAAAGAATGCGAATGATAGAATTGCAGATGCAAAAAGTACGTACGAAGAATCGCGAACTGGAAGCGCATGTGACTAACGAGGAGTCAAAGTCGCAGCAATTGCAGAGCAGCGTCAAGTCCTTGGAGGCTCAATTAAAGCAGAAGGATCAGACAATAGAACTAAGAATGAAGGATATGAACAAAACGATGAAGAGCAGCGAAGATTTCATAGCGAAGATGGAGAAGCAACGCGACACCTTCGAGTCACGGTTAAATCATTTAGTCGTTTTAATCAATTCTATTCTTATCTTTAAGAAATTTAAGAGCCGAAAAAAATTAAACAAATAAAAAATTATTTTATTATATTCTATATTTATATATACATAATATGTGTATATATTTAATACATAATTATGTATATACTTAAGGACAATTAAAATTATACATAACTCATATCTTTAAAATCATACATATTTTGAGATAATATAAAATTGCTTTATATATAATAAGAGCGCAATCAATTCTTTCTAATCTATATTTGTTTTTACCTACTTTAGAATGCTGGAACTCAAACAAAGAATGGTTCACAAGGAAGCTGAAGCAAACGCTATCATTAAGGAATTATCAGAAAAGTGCAGAGCAATCGATGAGGAAATGAACGAAGAAAGAAAGAAAAGGTGAGTAATTAAAGTTCCGCCTTTAACATTAGTTACTAGTTTTTTCATATCACTCAATATTATTTTCAAACAACTGTAAGAATTATATAATTAATATTACTTTAATAGAATAAAATAACATTATATTTACAAATTATATATAAAATTTTATATACTCCCTTTCTTTCCCTTTTTCAACACGATACATTTTATTTAAAAAATATTAAAATTAACTTTAATTATATTCATTGTAGATTACAAGCTGAAAACGCTTTAACAGAGATCGAAGAACGTTGCAAACATCTCGAAGAGAAAAGTCAGTTGCTTTGCGATCTTGCGAGTGAAAAAAGCAATAATATAGCTGTGACAGGTGAATAAATTTAACAATTTCCAAATATCGACAAAATTTCGCGACTTTTGCTTTTTAGGTTCAAATAATATTTCTATTATATTTTAGATAACAATCACACGGAGAACGAAATTTGCCTGTATAACGATTTAACAGCCGCCCGAGCCGAATTGGAACAGCAAAGGGAAAAGATCGAGCAACTCGAGAGGGAGAAGCAGGAGATTATCACTGTGTTGCATCAGGCGGCCGTTAGTTTGCACTACTTTCGGGACCTCTGCTCATATAAGAACTGAGAACCGTTCGATTCGATTCCTTAGACCGCCTTTATTTTACTTATTCTCTGCTAAATCTTAGTCCTCGAAATTAGTTTTAATTATTTGTTCTTTTTATTCATTCACAGAGCGATAGCGAAGATGAGACGAAGGATAAACTGGCCGCCGAACTTATAGCCAAGACCAATGATCTCCAAAATCTGATGTTGGAGCATGCACAGCTGCAAAAGATCGCCAGATTCACGTAAGCTAGCATTAGAACAACGGAGTGCATGATTAAAATACCTTCGTTTAAAATATATAAATTATAGAATATATATAACGTCAAAATAATTATTTGTTTCGTATTTTATACGATATAATGCAGTTAGATTGGTCTTATGACAGGTGATAACTTGTCGCCTTATTTTTAAATTAAAAAATGTATTTACAACTCAATGTTTTTTGAGTTTGCAAGTGAGATTCTTAATCTCTGTTATATGAATATGCAGGCAAGAAAGGAACGAAGTGTTGGAAAATCAGTTAGCCGAAATTCAGCGTCATCTGTATGCAAAGTCGAAAGAGGATGGCAAAACGGGATTTGATACGATCGAACTTCAGCAGCAGATCAGTGATTTGCGGAATAGTCTGGCGGAGGCTATGCAGCAGAACCAGGAACTGGAAACCACTCTGACTCAGAAGCAGCTGGAACTGGAGCAACGCGATCGGGTAATGCGAGAGCAAAGCAAATTCCTCAAAGCCAGAGACGAGCTGTTGAGCCTCCTGAAGGGAAAGCAGGCGAATGCGGATAATCTTGCTAATGAAAACTATGAAGATATTGATCAAGTAACATGAGTCACATTCACTTGTCATTCTATCAATTTTTTTTAGAATAAATTCTCTTTTAATCCACATTTAATCCATATACATATATTTCTTATGATTTGTATTTTCTTGGTCTTTCTGATTATTTGATTTCATGACGTTTCCTGATTTGACGCATTAGTTTTCTTATGAATTATATTTCTTGCAGTTTAATTGCACTGATAACTTTTCTTCTAGATCAATAAGCAGATCGCGGCGAAGACTGAAGCGATCCAAGAACTGTACACTACGTTGGAGGGCAAGCAGATGCAAGTAATGCGACTGGAGAAGCTGGTTAAGCTGCTGGAGGATCAGCAGGATCGAGCACAGGCACAACGCACGCGGCTGGAGCATCGTATCGCTCAGCTGGAAGTGAGCTTGCGAGAGAAGAACAATAGCAATCGGTATGTCATTAGAAAATATTCGGATGGTAAACCTCGGCCAGATATCATCGACGACAAACTGCCACGTGCTTTTTCTTGCGAGTCGAAGCGAGCGTTACTCAAAGCATCCATGCCATCGTTCCGTCTTATCGATTCGTGTTCATGCAAAAGATCAGAATCATCGCATCATCGGTGTCATTACACTTCACCTATAAAAAATCGGTTTCTTCCGCCGCACGAATTTTATCTCGACGATTGGCAAGTTTTCTCTGACAAGGAAGAAGCTTTCGTTTGCGAGCAATGTCAACGTGAAACTAATGACAAATTTAAACATGATGTAATCCATCACGTTAAAGATGATCAAGTTCCCATTCGGGAGTCTCTCTATAGTTGGCTGATGGATTCTTCAGTCCTAGAAGCCTTCGGCGAGCCTACTATTGGTTTAAATAGGTTTCATAGGCATAACTCATTCGAGAAAAATACAGATTGCTTTTTACAGAATCGTTGATTCTCTTGTAAATTGTGATAATGAAGAGGATGGTAGCAGGAAGTTACGTCGTCGTCGCTATAGTCGTTTCTCAAAACAATTTTTTCATAACACATCTCACCAATGTTATAATCCAATTATTCGCATGACATAATGTTATAATTTATCAACTCATGTATTACAGTCTAAATTTTTTAATAGAAGGTCATTTAAACAGTCCACACAATAATTATATATAGTCCTAAACAATAATTATTTTGAATTAAAAAGTGTTCCTCGGATTACATAATAATTATAACGATTGAAATAATAATAATATACATTAGTAATTTTTTTTGAATTCTTGAAAATTTTGTTAATAAATTAATTTATTTTATTTTTATTATTTATTTGCATTTTGACAAATGATTCTTGATTTAGTAATCTAATAAATTATGCTAATATCAAAACTTTATTCTCCATTATTTTTAATAAATTATTCGTTGTGTCATAGAAATACTTATTAGTAGACATCACACATTAATACACTCAAGATAGATTTCTGTTAATTATTTTATATAAACAGTTTTAAAAATTCTTGCAACTTTTCTTCATCTCGAGTGTGTTAATATGGTCTGTTTTAGTAGGCTAGGTACTCCCTGCTACATTACATATGTTCATATAACTTGACAACAGAGTTTCTTACAGAGTGCCTAGCCTTGTTAAACAGACCAACTTTCAAGCCTTTTTTATTTCTGATAATTTAATCCTTTATGTTTTAGGACTAGAACCTTTGGCATCCTATAAGAAACTCTGTAATCATCAACACATCAATATCAACCTGCAAGTCACATTAGATTTAACAAATTATTTACATGTGCATATATACATGTCTAATGGACATATAAGAACATATTTGAAATATTATATATAAATTAAAAATTTTATCTAATTACATATATATTTTATAGTAATTCATATATTTCGAGATGTTTAAACGTATTCATAAATGCGCTGTTTGTAGATACCGTTTATTTTAGATATCAACATTTTTGTGAAATAAAAAAAAATAAACATGTAAAAAATATATATTTTATACATTGCTCTATATTCTTTTTTAATCACTATCACTACTACCTGAATATGCACCTAATAATGATAAACTATTACTATTAGTTGATTTAGAGACTATATCTGTTGTATTTGAGGTACTCATCTTGTTAGGTATTTCGTCCAATTGCGAATCAGCGAGAATAGTGTTTCCGGACGTTTTATTTTGTGTTGCCTTTACGTTTATCTTTATACCAATATTACTTTTCTTGATTAAATTCTTTTTGTTAGACAATGTTGCCATATTTTCCGACCACAATGATACTTTTGTAGATTTTGAAAAATGTTCAGAGTTTTCCTGTAAACAACAAATTATTACAATCATCAGTTTTAATATATACAATTTTTTCTTCATTAATTCTCTTCCTGAAAATAAAAGTAAATAAATTTTATTAAATAGAATAAAACTCACTCTTTCCTTGTCATCTGTTTCTTCTGTTTTAAGCATTTTTCTAACAGGTTCAATATTTTCTTCTTCCTTTACTTCTTCAATTTTCTCTTCCACAACAGTCCCAGTTCTTTTACCAAATATAGACTTGATATACTGTTCGTCCAATTCTTCTTGCTCTTTTTCTGTCCTCTGTCTAGCAGCTTTTTCCATATCATATTGTTCCAACATTTGGTCGTAATCTATGGTCTGTTGCCTACGGTTTAAATCCTTCAATTCTTCTAAAGATTCTAACAGCTCTAGTTCCTGTTTAGACTGGAGCGTTCTCTTTTCCAAAAGCTTCATTGGATTGGTCGCTTCTTCTTCCTTTTCCTCGTCCTCTTCTCTTTGCGCTTGTTCCTCAGCCAGTTTCAGTGCCATGAAATTTCTCGTGGCACCTGCTTCGATTTCATAGTCTGTGTTCTTAGGATCTGTTTTGAAAGATATCTCTTGCAGACAGCGAGTGCACTTAATATAGAACCTGTAGATGCGTATGCCCAAATAATCGTCACCTTCGACGTCCTCTTTACGCGCATTAAATTTCTTGCCCTTGTAGATATATTCACCACATGTTTTGCAGCGCATATTAAACGGTGCCATTAATCGCACAGTGTATTGGCGATTTCTCGCCAATTTCATACGCGGGATTTTCGACGGATCAAAATCTGGCGGGTAGTATTTCTAAAATACAGGAAAGATATAGATTGATTCAAATAATAAAAATAAATATAGAGATACATCATAAATATTATCCGTCTTAAATTTTATACTTACATTTAAAACTTTACGCTCCGACATTTTGTGGCTTTAATTCGTATGTTATATATACGATAATTAAATTGTAAAATCTATGCAATTTCTTAAATTAATTTGTACAGCAAAAATCACACAAATTCGAGAACCTAGGTTATGTTAGCACCATAAAACGTACGACGCGCGAGAGTTTATGTTTTCAGCGTGTCTGTTCAAAAATCCTAATACGTAGAATAAAGTAGCGTTTAATTGACCAATCAGAAGCAAAGATTTCTTTATTCTGATTGGTCAATTAAATGCTACTCTACTTCTATGAGCAAAATTTCCGAACGCATTCTAGGACAAGTTGCTTCAAGTTTTGTAGAATCATCTGGAGATGTCGCCACTTTGACATTTAATTGAAGCGACATTTCGTAATGTGACACGTGCATTATTTCCGTCAATCATTTCGCGGTTTTTAACGCAAGTGTAACTTTATTTCATTTTTTTTCTTTTGCTCATTTAAACTTATTTTGTAGTGTAATAGATACACTTTTTCACCTAAATTAAATATATAAAAATAAATATATATAAATGTATACAAATTATATATATACAATATATATATATATATATATATATATATATATATATATATATATATATATATATATATATATTGTATATAAATATATATAATTTGTATATATTTATTTTTATATATTTAATTATATGTTAGAATATGTAGAATTTTTTATGATTATATATATATATATATATATATAATATTTATAATATTAATATATTTATATTATAAATAAATTAATAATATTTTAAATGAATAATGATAGAAATATTTACTTATTGTTAATGCAAGGTGTGTGCAATCACAATTTTATATTTTTCTAAAAAGAAACCAACATCTCGCATTTTAAAACAATCATACAATTAAAAAATAGATAAAATAAGAAAAAAAGAGCGAAAAGAGTTATAATTTCCTTTCTATCATTTCTCCCTCGTTTTGAACATGTATAAACGAACAGAAATTGAATACTTTTCGATATTTTATCTTTCCTGTACATACATCTTTGCAACGCCAACAATTATCGCTAATTGCCGGTCATTAATGATGATAAGTGCCGTGAGATCAATATGTACGATTTGAAAAATTCACGAGAGATCACTCAAAGTTTCCTCCAAAAAGACCTCTCCGGATGTTTCCCGCGTTATTTCTCCTCTCGCCTCTTTGGTTTTTTACGCCGCTCTCTAACATAGATTTAATATCCCGCGGATATAATGTGGCTATATTTATATGTACGTATGTGTGAGACTCTTCCACCCTCTCCCCGAAACGATAAAAGAAACGATCATGAAAAGCATCTCGGTGCCCTTCGCGGAACGGAATTCAATTCGGCATCGTCTGTACAGGCAAGCTTATTATTTAACGAGGTGCAAAGATTAAGAACTGACAAGTAAGAATTTTATATATTTTGGCGAGATATTGTGTCCGAAAACATCTCGAGTTGCCTCCAAAGGATGTTTTTAATTAATCACACTTTCCTTGACGAAATTTTAACAAAAATTGTAATCAAGTTCACGATTCATGTAAAAGAAAGAATCGGTGTATTTTTGTATATTAAAAAAGTTATTAGATAGATAATTTTCTCTTTGACATGTTCTTTAGGTCATAAAAAATACTACTAAATAAGGTCGAAATGAATCAAAAGTTTGAAAGTCAAGCGATTGTAATTTGCTTGACTTCAATATAAAATAAAAGAGAGAAAGGATGTTTAACCCTTTCCTTAACAATACAAACATAAGTATTTCGTGTCCGAAGTTCTATTCATTCCTGGAATTCTTCAAAACTTTACAGGATATTCTTTATTCCATTCTAAAAAATGATTGTGGAAATCTTTTGTACGGTAAAACGACCGAGACCACTTTTTTTTTTTTTTTTTTTTTGTGAACAGCATTAACAATAAGTTCATTTCTGTGATGCTATAATGACATATCATCAATAGCCTTTATTTTATGAAAAGTGAAAATTTTAATATAATATAAATTTTCATATAAATCATTGTAAATACGAATATTATTATTTTATTCTAAATTAATACTTAAATGTATGTATATTATAATATATTATAAATATATATTATATTTTATTGTAATAATTTTAAATAAAAACAGATACACATTCAGACATCAATTTTCGCAAAAAAATACATTTTTATGTTAGTACAAAAATAATGTATATTCGTGAAAAAGTTTCAATAAAATAATATCACATATAATGTAATTCGATGCTTGCATTTTGCTCTCGAATTTTTTCTAAAATAAGTAATTCTCTTCAGAATTCAGGCGTCGATTCGCATTGTGTGCGATATTATTTTATTGGACCTTTTTCATAACTACATTATTTTTGCATCAAAATCAAAATATATATTTTTTGCGATTTTCTCCGGAAAATGATTAAAAAGTGAATTTTTAGTTATAATCATATATTATTGTCACTTTGATATTATTTTAATATTATCGTGATTTTATGTTTTACCTGAGTTGATTTTGTAATATTTGCTTCTTATTGAAAATCACTCATTTTTATGTGCTCGAATAATTACATTTTTTGAAGAATTTGGAGTTGCTGTACTTTTTTAAAGCTTTGGAGTTGCTTCATTTTTTTATATTATTTATACTAGATTACATTATATTATTTATACTAGAAAATCTTAGAATTATTTTTTATATGCATTTATTATAAAGTTACAATTTTTAAAATCAAACTCAATTACTCAATTTTTGATTAATCTTCGGTAATTAAATTATTACATCTTATTTATTTTTTTTAATGAAGTACAGATATTTATTCTAGAAACTGGAAAATAAGTATGTTCATAAACTTTTAGAAATATTTTTACCACTTTAAGATTGAACACACAAGACATACTCATGTTTATATGAATAAAAATGCCACATATGTTTGTTTTACATATTACACTGCAAGGATTAAGATTGACTATTACAATAACACTTTTATTAGAAATCCTCAAGAAAATATATTCCCTAAGCGCACAAGAGTTTCTTTGCTACAAACTTTATTTTCCTCTCGAGTCTCCTCGAATGAGAACGTTTTCTCATTTTTAGATCCCCTCTTCTAACATGATTTCACGGCAATAAATCCAAGAGTGTGCTTTTAAAAGTACATACACACACACACACACACACACATGGCTTAAAAACACTTGTAATTCATAGTCGATAAGCATGAAAGTATTTTTCTCCAGTCAAACCTATCGTATTGAAGATTCTCAGTCATTGGATAGCTTTCCTTTCCGGTCTCACAAACGATGGTGGTATACATTGCATTCACCCCTGTAAATGCGGACCGAATCTACGTCGATAGGGCAGGAAAGACTAGAGAAAGAATGAAAATATGAAAGAAGCGAGCGAGGAATAAAGAAATCCTCCGCGGGTGCGAGAGGAGAAGGCATGAAAATATTTCTCAGAAAACCGAAAACTGAAACACGAGCTGTGGCCAGAGCTCTTTTCTTCTTCAAGAGGGCGACCCTCTCTGTGACATCGGAGATTGCCGCCATTTCGCGGTGGCCCTCTCTCCCTCCTCTTTACTATCCTCCATTTTTATTGCCATTCCTTATCCGTGAACACATGGTGCGAATTTTTATATTACATATTTATATTTTATTTTTATATTATATATTAATATTTTATATTACGTACGTGATTATATTAATCCTGAGATTTTTAATTAATTGTTTAATAGACTGATTGATATAAAAAGAACATCTGGCTGTGTAATAGAAAATAAGATTACATCACCAAGTACGAGAGAAAGTTACGTGAGCAGTACATTAAGTATGATACAAAATGATTATTGAAAAAAAAAAAAAGAAAACGGTTTTGTACTATAATTACGAAAGAAAGTCATTAATTAAGTTTATTTGTATAAATGCGGGATAAGTGGAACATTAGTTTCTGTGATTGTGGTTATTAACACAATCCAACACTCAATGTTCATCTATGACATACTTTTCTTCATATTTGGATGTAATCTTCTTTTTTAAATAGCTAGATATTTTTCAGTCTATTAAAAAATTAATAAAAATTCCCAGAATTGATTTAATCACTCGATTTCTATTACTAGATTTATTTTGCATTTGGTTGCACCAAATTTCTCAGAAACCGTTAGAGCTTATTGTTAAACCATTTGTTCGTCTCTCGAGCCTTTTAAGCACTTTGAGGGTATTGTCGGCAAGTATCGCTCGAAAATCCGTATATTCTTAAAGAAAATCATGGAGACACACACGTTGCACTTCAGTCAGGTTTCTTTCGTATCTACCTGAAGATTCCCAGGAAGGTTGAGAATTTCTAGTTGAATGGCGGGCATAGTATTGAGACAGTGACCTGGTCCATGAGTAAACATATTCAAGGTTTTCAAGGAATGTATTGCCGTCTTTACATACTTCACGGTGTGTCTGGATTAAAAGGCGTCGTGCACCGTGTAAAAATATTCTTCCTCGAGCAAGTGGCTCTCATTATTCACCGCGATAATTAATCATTTTCATTAAGCACGTCGTATTATTAACTCAATTAATTGATTTGGGATCAATGAAAAGTATTGAATCTTTTAATGAATGTGAAAAGGAAAATAAAATAAGATTATGTGAAAATATTATGGCTCTACAAAATTTAATAATATTTCATAATAATAATTTATAGAATTTTTAAAAATCTCTCATAAAGAAGTTCAAAAAAATTTGAAATTGATATTTAACGATATTATTCCTTTGAATATTATTCACGTGTAAAAAATAATTTGCATTTGGTGGCATAATCAAAAAGAAATTTACAGACCGGTTCTATATCTTTTAAATATGCGGCAACGATAATAATAACTATTTTTATATTAATTAGAAATCCTTCTCAAAATTCTTTTTGCGGAATCTTTAAAAATTTCATAAATTACGTAATAATGCATATATCTATTTATCTCCTTTTTTTATCGTTAAAAAAAATATCAATTGACTTATTAAATTGTCACTATCATTTTAAAAACCCAGCACGTTTTTAAAGGCCTAAACATATCTGATCGTAATTGTATACGCGACCTATTTCCCTTTCTTCTGCTTTCCGTTGTGCATACGCGCTATCGCTGATTTATGATTATTGGTCATCGCTATGATACAAACATCAGTTTGCACGGTCGTAATATAAGATACGCGCACTCAGTCTTACCTGCCTGCTTGGGCGATAAAGGAAACGCGTCGTGCGCGCGATAAGACGCCTCGAGCGACCAGGTGACAATCACCCGTTGCGTAGTAGTAACACCGTATGTAGTTCTTACGTTCCCGAGTACGAGGAGCGATAGCGTTATTTGTCATACGCAACCAGCGAAGAGGAAACAGGCCGCTATGAAACACCGTCGAGCGTGAGAAATCATTCATGCCGTGACAGCATGGCTCTATTCTAACAACTAGGTAAAGTTAAGAGAAAAGTTAGAAATACTCTTTCTCGCTCTCTATTTTAGCTGTCCAAGATGTAATAAGCAAGACAGCATTATTATATTTAAAATTTTTTTTTTATTTTTTTAGAATAAATATTTTATTTTAGAATATTTTATTTTATGAATTATTTAAAATTTTAGTATAAATTGCACGTTTGGATCTCTTTGTTGCAAAGATTTTATCTTCTATTAGCTTTGATTCAACAATATATCATAGATGATTGATAGAAAATATATTCAACAACTTTTTGTACATAATTTTGAATACGATATTTATAAATTTTTTTGTTAATTTTTTAAAAATATTATATAAATATTTTGGTCATTAAAGAAAAAATTATAAAAACTGTATTCAAGACATTATTAAAATATAGATTAAATATTTTATATAATATTTAAGGCAAAAATATAAAAATAAATATATTTGTAATAATATTTTGTAAATATTTCTCAAATATCTGCTAGGATATTTATAATAGTTTGTAATTTGTTCAAACGAAGATTACAAAAAAATGTATAAACTGTTTAAATAATTATTATAAATATTTCATATATATTTTATAAATATTATGTGCTGAGAATTTTATTTCTTAATTGGAAGAAAAATTGCAAATTAAAAAGAAATTCTTAAAAATTTTTTTTAATAAAAAAAAATGAAATCTAATCCATTTTATGAAACAATATGAAGTGAATTAAAAGAAATTCGAACATCTCATTCGAAAATGCAGATATTTGAACAATATACGATTAGCAATAGTTTTAGCTTAGTCTGTCGAGCCAAAATGGATTCTCACAAATCGATTGGGAAAAATACCACTCTCGGGTCCAAAGAAAAAAAAAAAAAAAATAACTCTCTCCAGGCGTTTGAAGATTTCGGAACGAAGTGTATTCGGTTACCGCACTTGGTCTGTGAAATCCTGTTTGATCCCACGGTCGGACTGGAAGGAAGAAAACCTCCGATTCGTACGTGATAAACGAAAAAACTTGCCGCGTAACTGCAGAACCTACGTGACACCCTGTTAAAGAGATTATCGGATTCCTCTCCATTTTCTGCTCTCCGCCTTCGCGTTCTTCACCCCAAAACATCAAAATATCGGCAAAATGAATGAATACGAACCACTGCGGACTGAACTTGGCACAAATGGGCTCGTCGAGACGTTAGACATGCGATCGAAAGAAGTCCGAGAAATACCGCAGCAAAGAATAAAGAGAAATAACGAAAAAAATATGGCCGCATTTGGTATCTCTTATCGGATGATTCTACGAGTTTCAAATTTACAAAAAAGAGGTATTAGAAATTATGCATAAAAAATTGTTGAATATATTCCTATACCAATCATTTATTATATTGCTAAATCGAATTAATAAATAGAAAATATTTGGCAATAAAAAAATCCAATTTATACTGAATATTTATTTTAAAAATACTTCACAAAATGAAACATTAAAAATAAAAAAATAACTATTCTAAAATAAAATATTTCGAGTATTATTCTAAAAAAAAATAAGATTATTAAATTTTATTTATCTAAAGATAAATTTAAAATATAATAATAATCAATATTGTACAATATAATGATAAAGTTATTAGATTATATATATTATTATACTTATTTTAAATATAAATACATCTCTTTATACACATTTATGTTTACGAATTTATAAAATATTTCTTAGGAGAGAATATTTATATTATACGTCGCAAAAAAAAGAAAAAAAGATGCCGGTTATTCTTCTCGAAGTTTTAAATCCTCCGAACCCGCTTTCCGCTCGCGCTGAAAATGGGACGGGATTTTTCATGGCGATCCCTTTTTCCTCGGGATCCGCGGGTCTTCGACGCCCTTCGGGCTCGTTCACACTGCTCAGGATTCCGAAGCGTTCGCGCGCCCCCCCACGTCGTTGAATTCCTGCAGATGCGTCGGATGTATCGCGGCCGCACCGAAACAACAATCGGCCGTTGCCGATTCGGGGCACATCCCGACGAGGGGAGGTAAGGAGGGGGGGGGGCGATTTCGCAATTAAATTAATTGTCGACGCGGCGACCTTGCGACGTACCGATCGATAACCCGCAGGAGAACCCCTCGCCACGTTCGCGCCACTTATCGATACCATTACTCACTCGGTGTCGGATGCCCGATATCGCGCTTCGTCCGCTCGAAAATATATTTAATGCCGAAAGCAAAGTATCGATATTGCGGTGCTATCGAGTTTTCGAGAATATATCACCTTTACGAAAATACGCGAGGTACCTTCTTCTTTTGGTATTGATATTGGTTTTCAAACAAATTTCAAGTAATTTTTTTTTCATTTTTCTTTAGCAAGCATTTTTTCATGTTTTTTTTTAAAGTCGCATTTATGGTAAATTTAGTTTAAAGAATATTACATTTAGAGTACATCAAATATCATATATTTTTTTATTTATTTAATCTATTTAGAAGAAAAGAATCCTCTAGATATAGATTGATTAGTAGAATAGATACCAAAATAAAATAAATCAATCGGATAAGATAATTAACATAAAATTACAACTTAAGTGAAATTAAAGTCAAATATGATAATAAAATACATGATTTATATTAAATATTTAAGCTGTAATTTTACTTTCTATTAATTATCTGTATTCCGACTGATTGTATATTGATTGCGATGTTAATTCTTATATTAACAGAGTCTGTACTAGAGCGTTTCTTCTCGTGCCAAATAGATTAAATAAATTAAATTAAATTAAAAATAAAACAATTTCGATGCATTATCGATTCAAATGTTCTATTATAATATCGTGAAATTTGTAATGACTTTTTTAATAGAGACCATTGAAATTTGATTGCACGCAAAATGCACGATAATAGTATTATTTTTTTAAAATTTACTTTCGTAAATATGATTTAAGGTTTCTGATATTTTATTTAAACAAAAATAATATAATTATGCAAAATATATTTTTAAAATATTTGAAATTGTATGTCATTAATTACTGATTACTGATAATAAGTTTAATAATCATCTCGATTCCTTGATAAGAATCTGACAAAAAGCAGCGAAAAAGGATTAACGGGCAGCAAGTTTGTGAGAAACACGTGGGATAAAGATGTGCTTGCAGAAGAGATCAACACACGTTCGTCCTAATCGCTCTTCTGCGATTACGGATGACTCGAGAATCATGTTATCGTTAGTAGTAGCGCGTCAAGCGGTTAGTTTAGTGGCTTTTGCGACGAATTTTTTTCTAGCGATTCAGGATTTGCGACCGGGACAGGAGCGACCGGTTTAACCAGACTGGCCGCGACTGATTTCTAAATTGATCCTTTTGGTGTCCCGTGCTCTTTAAACGCAACGGGTCCAGTTTCCACTCTGGTCCGCTCATAAGCTCCGACGAAGGATCGAATAATTATCAAATATGCCGGGGCACGATATGCCTGCTTCGAAATCATACTGAAGATTCAGAATAAATTCACTAAAAAGACGTATCAAAGAATCGAAATGATTATTATCAGTAATTAATGATTAATTATCGATAATAAGCGTTTAACATACAATTTCAATATTTTTAAAATATATTTAGTGTAATTATACATCATTTTTGTTTAAATGAAATTTTAGAAACCATAAATCACATTTATAAAAGTAAATCTAAAAAAAACATTAAAACAAATTTCTAAATTATTTAAGTAATTTAAAAAGAATTGGAGAATTTTATTGAATTAAGCTTTTAAAGAGAGAGATATAATATAAATAAAAATATTTAAAAATAAGAGATAAATATTAAAGATTTCACGTAATACATACCTTCAACATTATTTTGTTTATAAATTATTATAATCTTTATTAAATTAAATAATGGTTAATATCCATAACACCTGAACGTTGTGCTCCAAAATTCTCCAGTTCTTCACCCCTCCGGTTGTTGATTAACGATCACTATGGGAGGCACGGGTATTCGGGTACAATGAACCCCCATTAAATCGCTAACATTGTAGCAGCGTCCGAAAGGGATTATTGAGCTCGCCGCGGACAAGATTGATCCCCGACCGGGCGAGGCATCCTTTTGGCAAAAAGCCGCGCGAAAAAGCGGCATTATCTGTACGAGCGCAAACGCGAGCATTCTGATGTCCGTCGTGCCGATACTTCCTTGTAATTTTCAACCCACAACCCGTTGCTTCACGAGTATCAAATTCATGTCAATTTAGTTGTATATAACAACATGATGTGTATCTTAAAATCGACGATGTAGAGTTTTCTCTATAATTATTATAATTACATACTTTTATGCTTAGGTCTTTATTTTTTTTATTATTGCTTTACACTAGAGAGCTTTTTTATCTAACTAAAACAGTTCAAGCGCGCGCTATTTATTTTGTCTATGTTTATATTGTGTATGTTAAAGCTAAGCGTTAAGAGTTTTTTTTCCCGCAATGTTAATTGATTGTTAAATATTTAATTTTAATATTATTACGGTCGGCTTTAAAAAGCATCCTTCTTTCTTTTTCTTTATTTAATATTATATCCCTTCTCCTTTTTTTCTTCCGTCTCTTCTCTTTTCTATTAATTACAATCTATTAATTACAAATTAATATAAATTACATAATTAATATACATATAATATCATGGGAAAATTTTACATAGGTTTATCATATACAATACATGCATATATAATATATATGTACCTTTCTTTCGTCTCTCTTTTTCTCTTCTTTGTTTTCTTTAACTTTACTTTAATTTATATGCTCACACAAATTGTCAAAATCTGACAGCTGCAGACGACACGCGCGAAGCAAGTCGCAATAATGCACTTAACAACGAGTAATATTCTAGGGAGAGTTTATAAAAATTAAGAAAATTAAATTAATTACTTAATATATAAATGGTTTTGAGTCGGTACCTTGTGGAAATATTACTTAATGTATTTATAACAATTATAAAAAAATTAAAGTTATTTTATTTATATTAATTAAAATTCATAAATTTTGAAAATTTTTCACTTACATTAAGATCATAACGTACGAATATTCGTAATATATTTCTGAGAAAGGATCTTGATTTCAAACTTTATTTCAATTTCACACAATAATATTGATTTGCGATTAAAAACAACAACCTTTTTTATATTTATTGTTCTTGCCGCTATATAAAGAACGTCCTTAACAGTATATTTCGTTATTGACATTCGTACAGTCAAACAAACAAGGACTACATTTCCAGTTGTGTTTATTACCATTTACTTTGTAACGTATTTCTGCAGTAAGTAAGTGTAATTTGCATTATACACATCGATGTGTAGCATTTTATCTGTTTAGGTATGTTATATACTTTTTCCTTCCGCATTAATACGGCGATATACTTTTATAAGCTAAAAGTAAATATCAAATAATTCCTATCTTCTTCAATAGATAAACAAAATTAATACCTTTCATTATAAGATAAAACACATATTATTAATGTTTAATATGTATATAATATCTTAAACTATAAATAAGTAAAAGCTCTTTAAAAAATAGATGACTATAGTTACAGAAAAATAAATATGCAAAAAGAAAGAGGCTTGTTTTTTATGAAACATCAACATTTTTTAAACACAAATTTTTGGCAAAGTCCTGCCAGCTTTTCAAATTACAATTTATACATTTATTATTATTGTTAAACACGTGTAACCTTTTCTATCGTTATTTAAATGAAATAAAACAATCAAATAGTTAAAAGAAAAAAAAATACATAATAATATCATCAACAATGACGATTTATTTTATAACATAACAAATATAAATTAATAATTTTTAAATTAATTTGAAATTATTACTTAATATTAAACAAGTGTACATCCATTTGTTATGGCTCATGAAAATTTAAAATATCATTATGTTACAACATTATTATTGTTATTATTATGAATGTTTCGCTACAATAATTTTGCATTTCTTCTGCTTTGTAATATATGCGGTGCGTTTAGAATATCATATTGTAATATAATCATGTGATTTGTAAATACAAGTTGTGCATTATGCTATCGACTGTTTATAGGTTTCAATATTCCAGACAATATAACAAAGGTTAAAATACTAAAGTTGCATTATCCTAATCCGGACACACTGATTACTGTTAAATCTATAACAAATATACTCGTAAATTTATTTTAAAAACAAGCATAATATGTTTAACGCGAATAAGTAATAAATAGTTTTAGAAAATGGATTGAAAAATAATTTTCACCATGCTAAAGTAAAATTGGTCGATTGTCCTGATTTGTCCAAGGAACCGTTCCATCTTGTCGCACCAGGTCAGAGATCTCTTTATTACTACTAACACTTTTAATTTCTTGCTTAAAAAGCGATAATATTATCAGGAATAGGTGGCGAAACAGGAATAATAGAGCTAGGTCGTGCGTCTCCAGTTGCGAGAATAGACAAAATATATAGCATGAGGAACATTTTAAATGGCCTCGGTCGTAGTAGTTATTTTATTTTCGGCAGTGGTATTTCTACACGTCAAATGGGAAATTAGGCGAAGTATGTATCATTGATTTGTATGAAATAAAATATAATGATGTAAAATAATAATATGTCGTTAAAACATTTATCTTATTTTAATTTTGCTGTTATTTTCTTTCAATATAAATTAAATTGATAAATTAATCGTACTTTTGCTTTTTTGAAAATTATTTATTATTAATATTTATTATTTTATTTTACTTTCTATTGATGAACAGTTTGTTATGAACGAGTCATCTTTATCAATCGGCAGTGTACAAGTCAAAAAGGTCCTAGATCAAAATCACATTTTATCTATGGACTTAACAGAACACAAATGTAATGTGGAAAAGGTTACTGGCGAAGTTAGATGCAATGTGGGAACTTTCTTTGTTTGCGAAGGTTCAACTACGCCTGTTTAGAAGTGTATGCTAAGGGAATATGTCCCGATGGAGCTAAGCCAGGTACTAAACGCACGTCATTAATGTCTAAGGACTTTCTTTTAACCTCAAATGACATACATTTATTACTTATTGTTTATTATTTATTGACAGAAAATATTTCATTCATAATTTCAATGCGTCAAGCCCTTCTACGAGCATTTGGGTCTGCAAATCTTGTCGGTAAAAAATAATATACAGTGCAATTATTGTATATTTATTAGAAAAGAAAAATACAGGAATGTTCTTCTTTTCTTTAATTATTTTATAATACTTGGGTATACTTGCTGTAAAACAGTAAAAAATGCAAATATGCGTTGCTTTAAAAATATCTCGTTCTTTTCCACACTTTTAATGATTAAAACAATACTTCTCTAATCCAAACAAATTTTAAACAAATTTGACGTAATTATAATCCGTAAGAAAATGTTTAGGCAACAATTAGTATTATTACGTATTAGTATTGTACGTATTTAGTACACTTTATTGCGTTATACGTAGATTTTTCAAAAATGTATTTCTTTTATATGCACATTAATGCTAATTATTACTTTTATTAAAACTTTAAAACTTTGACAAGGTACAGATAATATAGTTCTTTTAACAAGTTTACTTTTAATTGACAATATTACAATTTTCAAATATCCTAAATCTTTTTGACAGGAAACATAATTCGGTACAAACGCAGAGAACTGAAATAGAAATCGTAATGCATAGAGTCAATAAATATAATACAATAATATTTTTAGCATACAAATAAATATGAAAAATAATCATGTAACATCAAACTGTATCAAGTTACCTTTCAGAGATTATTTAGATGAGTAGAAAAGTAAATATAAAAATATATTATTTGCTTATTTACAAATTTTTTATGAATTTCATTAAAATTATGCACACACAAGAACACTTTTGTATATTTTCTGATTAAAGTAAATAAATGTAAATAAGATAACTAAGTATATTAGTTTCAACAATATTACTAAACATAACTTTATCATTTTAAATAAATAAACTACATATAAGTATTTGTTTTCATAGCTTTGGGTGTGCACATAACACGCAATGCAGTGTTGAAATATAGAATCAGCCATAATTCATTCGAGAATGAGTCTAATGCACTAAATGATTATTGTATGGTAAATGTTCCTGACCCAGTGATTAGTACATTTAACAACACCATCACAGAAGATCTCCAGATGCCAGGAGGACATTCAATGGTAACATGAATATTTAAGCTTTAAAATTGATATGACTTTTTTATATGAGCTTTACATATTTTAGTTTACTAGTCACTTTTTAACTCATCACAATGCAAATGGAATGTATTCTTTTCATAAAACTGAAAAAGATGCCATAGAAATCTTAGGATACTTTAGTCCGGCAAAAACATTATATTATTTTGCTGATCCGAGTCATTTTTATATTAATCCGAAAAGTTAAGAAATTCATTGGGTCGCTTCTGGCTTAATTTTAATTACGAAATATTGCTATAGCGTATATGTATATTGTGCGTGTGGGACTGTTACTTTTCCTGGTCGCATTTCTATTGCTTTTCTATATCTATACCTTTATTTAGTTTTAATATATTATGTGTATTTTTCTTCTATGTTTGAATTTTTGAGATTTTTATTTTAGCTAATATAATTTTTTTTCTATAATCTCTGTTAGGTCTTTGCTTTTTATTTATTATGAACATTTTGCCATTAATTGACATGTAAATGACAAATAATTACCTTATGATAATAATACAGTATTTTAAAAAATATGTACTTATTATTTAGTACCTTGTAATTATTATAGAATATAAATATTTCTTGTTGCTTCCATTTTATTGTAAAACTATTAATGATATTGTTATAATCATTTTAATTTGTCATTTTTGATTTAGAAAATATTAAAGACACTGTGTTTAAATTAATTTAATTAAAATTAATTTGTAACTTACTTTAACTGAAATTTATTTTGCAATAGATGTTAAGTTTAAAAAATAAAAAAATAATCATCTCTTGTATAAATAGAACTGAAAATATTTTTAGTTCATCTTGCGTTAAAGAGTGTTATTACAGAAAAAATGTCTGATTGATGAAATGTGAGTGTACTTGATAATATTATATCATTGTTATAATGTTTTACAGAGATTTTAATAAAATTAATTAACATATAATTTGTTTTGAGTGGACATCTTACGTGTAAAATATAGCTCAAAGTTTATTTATAACAATTATAATAAAGTTAAAGTAATTTTATTTATAATTTATTTAGTTATAATCGATAAATTTAAAAAATTTTTCTGCTACATTAAGATCATAACGTATAAATATTCGTAATATATTTCTGAAAAAAGATCTTGATTTCGAACTTTATTTCAATCTCATACAATAATATTGATTTGCGATTATTAAGAACAACTTTTTTATATTTACTAAAACAGTTTAAGCGCGCGGCATTTATTTTGTTTATGCTAATATTATGTTGTATGATTATATTGTGTATGTTAAAAGTTAAGCGTTAAAGTTTTTTTCCGCGATGCTAATTGATTGTTAAATATTTAATTTTAATATTTACAGTTGGCTTTAAGAAAGCATCCTTCTTTCTTTTTCTTTTCTTCTCTCTCTTTCTCTTTATTTAATATTATATCCCTTCTCCTTCTTTCTTCCATCTCTTCTTTTTTCTATTAATTACACATAATTACACACAATATACAATACATGCATATATAATATATGTACCTTTCTTTTGTCTCTCTTTTTCTCTTTTTTGGTTTCTTTAACCTTTTTTTTAACTTTTTTTAATATAATTTTTCTACAAACTTTCAAAATTTGACAGCTGCAGACGACACGCGCGAAGCAAGTCGCAATAACGCACTTGACAACGAGACCTCGAGACAACCAATTAGCATCGCGGAAAAGCGATGACAATGTCAATAATAACATACCTTTTTTAGAGAGGGATAAATGACAGATAAAAAAATCTGCGAAAGAGATCGATAATCGAAATCTGTCGTCAAGCAACAAATAAGAAAGAAGACTGTCAGGGCTAGTACATACTTTCACTTCGCGAAGTACACACTTTGATACACGTGCAAGACCCTTCGTGTAAGTCGAGATACTTGCGATTGGCGACGGTATGTTATATATGTGTGTATAGAAACGACTTTAAAAAATAGACGAGGGGAGTGTTTAGCGATGTCGAATCGTAAATATGCGTGAGAGATGCGCGAAACGTGAAATTTTAACAAGCGGAATTTCGAACCAAACCTATCGTGCAACGCTCCAGGGCAGAATGATAATTTCGCGCCCTTACGCCACGTATTATATATAGTGATAAAAACGCCGAGAGAGAATGGCTCGCCTCGACCTTGGCTCTCTCGTCGTAAAGCTGACGTCCCAGACATGATGTCTTTTCACAGAATGCAGTCCATCGCTGTCATTCTCTTTTGAAGAAATTAAAATTTATTTGTTAAAAAGATTTATTCAGAGTGCCTAGAAAACATGGGAAATGGATTTTTTGCTATTTGGAGAAATCAGGAATAGAATTTTATTATACTTAAGAAATTTAAAACAAGTTTCTCAAGCTGTTATATGGTAAACAATCGGCAAACTCTGTCAAATTATAAAGTATACGTTTAAAATATATTATAAATGTATTATCTTTAAGTTTATATATTCAATCTTAATGAAATATTAAATATGCATATATATTTTTTTTTTATTGATGAAGAAATTAAAAAGCTATTCAGTTTTTTCAGTACATTTGTAAATCTAGCATTTAAAATTTAAGAGGCTCTATATATTTTTTTTATGAGTACAAAGCGTTAGAAAATAAGTACAATAAAAAAATTTATATATAAATTTATAATTTTAGAAAGTTGCACCAAAATAATTTTCCAAAAAATTCTTTTTACCTGGAATTTTGAGCAAAAAAATGTGAAAATCAGGGAAACTTTTTACAAGATTTTTGACTAGACACGCTATTGTTATTTGTTTCTTTTATTTAAATTTGGAAATCCATAAGAGTAATTTAGAGTTATAGAGAAAGATAGATAGAGAAAAAGAGAGAGAGAAAACGAGAGTTTTCTAACAATATCCTAGACAGCACATAATATTTATGATACTTATAAATATTTATAAAAATATATTTTTTTGAAATATCTTATACATATTTTATAAAAACCTTTTTTCGATATATTTTTAAAATATAGATGAAATATTTTCTATAATATTTATGATAAGTAAAAAATAAATATTTACAGTAATTATTTTGTAAATATTTCTAAAATATTTACTAGAATATTTATGGTAAATATTTATAATCTATTCAATCTTAAAAATATATTTATAAAATATTTAAATAATTATTATAAATATTTTGTGCTGTCTGGGATTTTACAATTCATCGGCTATTTATCCATCTACAAGCGGTGTATTATTAGGAAAATTTCGACTAAAAAAACGGACATTGTTCACCTTATCTTTTCTGGAATTGGTCCGAAAGAAATATTGTTAAGATGGCATGTCGCCGGCTATAAATAAAACATGATACTCTCACGCGCCGCGAGTGTATCGCACACAGCATAACCGGATGACGACGTGACTCTGTCTGGAATACTTTGCAACGGAGATCAGCGTGGTCTGATCTCTCTCGACTTGTGAATGACAGCTTAGGATGGTGGTAGTGCGTGGTGGTGATGGTGCATGATTACTGCACAGGATACGACAAAGGAGCTGGCTAATCGAACACACGTGCCGTATCTTTTGCGCCCGCGCACCGAGAACTCTGTATTCTTTCTCGATCAACAAACACACGTGTTCGTGCTTGCCTGCGAACAGCGAATGTTTGTGAACATTCGATCGAGTGTTGGATACATAGTGACTTTCGTGAATAAAATTGCGAGGATGTATGAATGAATGAATGTTGCAAGATTTTTCTCTTTTGCTGAAGAATCGCCTCTCGTGTGATGGAACTTTCTGTTTTCTGAACTGGCGAGATGCAAATTTATATTTTTGCAAGTAATAGACGCTTATGCTAAAGTATATTTTTAGTATAAATTGGAAATATAGATACGTGTCTCTGAAAATTAATATAAGCGAAGATGAAAGTACTTTGATTATTAAAACTTTATTTTAAGGTAAAGATTTATTCAATCTTTTTCTTCCGAATTAAAAAATAAATTTTTATTATTCTTGTTATATCCTTGAATTTTTAAGATTCTGTATTTTTATTCTTCAATTTAAATTTGCGAAAAAAAATCTTTTTTTCAATTGAAGAGCTATCAATATTTTAAAATACTGTTAAGGATAAATTATTCTTGCCTTTGATAATATATATCGCTGCTTGATAATCAGATTGAGGCACGAAATACAATTGCAACAACATATACAGGGTGTCCCATTTTATTTCCTCCAGTCAAATATCTCGAAAACCAAGCCTGGGAGAGAAAAATGTTTCAGGTAAAAGTTGTATGGTTTCGAGGGGGCCATAAGATGGTACCATTGGTCTGACCTTGAAGAGTCAATTGAAGGTCACGTGAAAGTCACCTCAATTTTTTTAAATTGCACCCTCTATTTTTTGTTACATATTCTTGTAGCTGACTTCGAGAGCTTTCCAAAACACTGTGATAAAATGTTTTTTCATTAAACACTTTTCGAGTTATAAGGTTTTAAAGTTGCAATATTTTGATATAAAATACAAGATATATAATCGTAAAATATTCATTTCTCGATTATCTTACCCTAGTACTTTTATGCGCAGAATAATGAAACGAATCAATTGGTGTAAAGAAAACACATAGTTATCTTTAAGAAAAAATCTGAATTTGCAACTAGCAGTTAGACATTTTTACTTTAACACAATTATGTGTTTTAATTACGCCAATTGATTTGTCCTGTTATTCTGTGCATAAAAGTATTAGGGTAAGATAATAAAAAAATGAATATTTTACGAGATATTTTGTATTTTATGTCAAAATATTGCAACTTTGAAGCCTTATAACTCGAAAAGTGTTTAATGAAAAAACATTTTATCATAGTGTTTTGGAAAGCTCTCGAGATAAGCTACAAGAATATGCAAAAATATATAAGGTGTTCCTTTTGTTATGAATAAAGGAACAATATCGACATGATGAAATGAAGTAACAAATGGTTGTTACAACGAAGAGAGGATGCCATAAACGGTACTGCACGCCTACGCCGACCAGACAACCTCGAACGGTACACTCGCGGTCCAAGATAATCACACGAAAAGTCGTGCACTTATCAGGCCGTTTCCCACGCCCACGCATATTTGGCACGAAGGTTATCAATGCGACATATATTTATATACAGTTTATTCTTTAGTCAAAATTTATATTGCTCTACCGTCAATCCATTGCATCAAAATAAATTTATTATTACACTTTTCTATTTAAACGCCTTGCATTATTAAACAAAATAGCGTTTTTGTAAAAATTATTATAAAATAAGAAGTAAAAATTACAGTTGCCGTTTTTAGAATTTTTCCTGCTTGTCGTTAATATTGCAAAAATTATTGTGGATTAATTTTAAGAATTAAAAAAAATTATTTTGACGTAAAAAAATTTGTTCCATGTTATTTTTTTATGGATTTCCATAGACTCGCATTAGACAATCGCGGATTCATGTACGCACTGTCGCAACCGTTGTTCTTCCTCATCAATTTACAGCAGACGCATCTTCGTAATTGGTATGCATTCTGCTTCGCGCAATCTGTCTGGCACGCTAGTATCACACTGGTGACAACATTTGTTTCTTTCTTTCTTCTTCTTCTTCGTTCACATTTTTGAGCTATGAGAATCCCGCCGAAAGTTAGAGGACTTATCATTAGCATTACAGGAGTTCTTGCAATTATATATATATATTATATATATATATATATTTTTTTTTTTATATTATTTACTTTGCAACATTTCTTTTTATTTTTATCGATTAGAAAAAGCATTGCGATTTTTTTCAAATTTTTTTCAGTGAATAAAAATCTATAGACATATATATGAATGATATTTACATGCTACTTATGCAATTAACCTTTAACATGCAATGTGTCAATCAGTGGAATTGCTCATATTTCTTGTATTTCTTGCGAATGTTATTTTACGAACCATTATCTTTAATATTTCAAGTCCTAAATTATCTAGTTTTAGTATACATTGCTTTTCGACTAATCGTATTAAAAACGACTTTACACATGCATTTATTACACAATCAAAAAGTATAATTCAACAAAAAATAACGATAGTAAAATTGAAAAATTAAAATAATTACTATTTTCAATAATCAAAAAAAAAAAAATTCATAATACGAGAGATAAAAATTTTAGTCTGTTAAAACCAGATTTATAAATTGTGTGGCATACATACAATTTTTCTTAACATTCTTCGCTATAATAAATTTTTAAATTTCGTTATTTTGCAATTTTCACCACATTTGGGGTGAAGCTAGCAAATTAATATGTCATTCGTTGCCATTATATAACACCGCATCTCTCGCATCCCTCGAGGAATGTGAGCTTCTCGCATCTACCGGATCCGATGTCGGTTTGTTCTCTCTTTCTCTCTCTCTCTCTTTCTCTTTCTCCACCGGTTAATACCACGCGCCTCGTGTGTGGCACACGTGATTTACATGTGAGCCGGCGGCCGGCGACGGTGCGATGGTGTGGTGCCAGGGCTTTGTGTGGTGCGAACGCGAGTATAGACCCTGTACTACAGAGGCCGGCGTCGTCCAGGCCTTTTATACGTGAAAAAGGCGTTAGCCGGTGCAGGCAGGATGTTTTGGCGAAGCTCGTAAAGGAATCGCCGGCGAAGGATAGAACAGTCCGTTACGAAGGACATGAGAAGACAGACGGAAATCGAAAGAGGGAAAGAGAGGGAGAGGAATGACCGTGCACAGTTTCGCGAATACCATCTCGGGTGCGCGATTTGCTTAGCAATCGCAATTAATAGCTTCCCGCGCTGGCTCAATGGCCGTCTTTGTTACAAGTGCAAACCTTATTTGCAACCAAGACTTCATCTTTACGAGACTTATAGAGATCTCGAGATCGTAGAAGATAGGGGAGATTTAAATCGGCATTTAATTTCTCTTCCATCCCCCTCTTTCGATTTTAAATTAGATGTGTATAAAATAGATATAGAAGAAGATCGCGATAAAATTTGGAAATTACAATTTTTTATTTTTTTGATACGAAATAATAGTTGAAAAGATTTCTGTCTTTTTATTCGAAAAGGTTACAGTCATGCAATAATCATAGTTTACTCTCTGAAAAATATGGAATTCTCAAAGATTTCTTTTGTATTTGACAAATTAAAAAATTCTCCTGAATTTTATTAAAATTCAAGGAATTTTTTCAAATTATTTCTTTAATAATTTTATTTTCATATGTAAACAATCGACAAGCCAAATGAATTACGAGTTTAAAATACATATTATAAAATATAAATATATATAGCTATGGTCAAAATTATTAGGCACCCTTAAATTTTTCCTATTTCTTATTTTGTTAATAGTATATAAATACTAAAAAGATTAAAAAATTTTACAAATCGAGCTGAAATTTCAAGCTATAAAATGTTTTTTTAATTTTTCGTTTACGATAATTCTTCGTCTAGTATCGGCAGCATGTCTGAAAAATACAGATTTAGTTTGAAAATTATGTATCTCGGTCAAAAAAATTGTAGGAAAGTTTAAAAAAAAGCATTTTGTAGGCAAAATGTTGTAGTTTATGGAACTTGACTTAAATTTTTCGAGAGAAATTTTTTTACCGAGCTGCAGAGTATCAAAGATACAATAAAATTTTAAGAAACAAAACAATGTTCTTTTTTAAAGCACAGAACAAGGAAAATACAAAAATTTTTTAATATACTGATAATGCATTAAAGTTGCTATTGGTAATTTTATTGTATTTTTGACACTTTGCAACTCGGTAAAAGAATTTCTCTCGAAAAATTTAAGTCAAGTTCCATAAACTACAACATTTTGCCTACAAAATGCTTTCTTTTAAATTTTCCTATAATTTTTTTTACCCAGTTACATAATTTTGAAAGTAAATCTGTATTTTTCAGACATGTTGTCGATACTTAGGCGAAAAATTATCGCAAACGAAAAATTAAAGAAACATTTTATAAATTGAAATTGAAATTTCAGCTTTAAAGTGCTATCGATAGTTTTTAAAATTTTTTTAATCTTTTCAGTATTTATATACTATTAACAAAATAAGAAATAGGAAAAATTTAAGGGTTCCTAATAATTTTGTCAATGGCTGTATATACTTGTACAATAAGCGAAAAAATTTTAGGGCCACTTTCTTCCATATTAAAAAAGGCCAATTTTCAAGTAGTTGTAACTTCCTTAAAAATAATCGGTCTTCCATGAGAAAATTGTCTCTTTTATTATTATTCCTTGTTCGCCTTCATTGTGAGAAATCGTGAAAAGTGTCTGCCGCAATTAGAAACGCACCGCGCAGCGCGGTGCATTTTACACCATGGACCATGATTTGCAACCGCGATGCACGTGCAATCGGCATTACGTGCCGCGTCGCGGAATCCTCGTGCGAAAATCCTGCGCACGGCGCATCGGCATCTTTCTCCGTGTCGTTTACTTTTTAGTATTCGCTCGCGAGAGATCGATAATGCGTAAATTGCCAAGAAGCAAAGCGTGAGTGAGTGACTTCTGTGAGCTCCTCAGGAATAATTTTAATTAACTATATATCACAGTTAAATTGAAGAATTTAATGCAACAATTCAATTGTTGAAATAATTGAATCGTTCAATTTTTTATTTGATAATTATATAAAATGTTAAATATTCTTTTTTGTTATGTATATAGAAACAGCGACATATTTTATTAACTCGACAATAAAATTAATAATTTGTTCAAAATCTAAGCTGTTGTCAAATCAAAGATTTTTAATGAATTCTTAAACATTTAATTTGATTTTATTGACGTATCCATAATTAATAGTACCATCTTTTAAATCATACGATCTTATAATTAATTCGACAAAATATGTATCAAATTAGTCCATTTTTAATATATTTTGGAAGAAAGTACTTAAAACAAATGTCTCTCATTTTTCATTACAATATGTTTATTATCAATAATCAATTATTAATATTTTTATTGTCAATTAATTGCTATTAATCTTTATACTATTTGTTCTAACAATTGATCAATTTAAATATACCGAACAATAATTGTGTAATTGTTTAAACATATTTTCTAATTAGTTAACTTGTATATATTTCAAATATTGCTAAGTAAACTAAAAAATATTAAATACTTTTAGAGAAGAAAATATGATAAATCGAAATTTATACTTAATCAAAAGAATTATAAATCTCAATTATAATCTTTTTAACATTGTTGAAATATGTATTTTATATCTATATAAAATTATTATATAAATTTTCCATATTAAATATTTTAAGCAATAAGATTAATAGAATAGTTTATATGCATAATCACGTACAATAGTTTATGCAATATTATATAATGATCATCATATTACATAATGATGCAAAGTAAATCATTACAATAATGATAAGCGAATAATTAATTTTAAATAATAAATTAAATAAATTAAATTTATAAATTGCTCACCTTACGAATACTTTGCAATCATCTTTCCAAGCCGTCTTTCCTCCTCTCTTATTTGTTTTCTGATAATCCTTTATGGACTCTTACGATACTATTACGATACTCGCAAAAATTTATTACGATCGCGTGCACACTATCAGACTTTCACTATAAATTTATTGCAAAATTTATAGTGAAAGTCTGATTATACATATATATATATATATATACACACTACGCGAAAAATAAAGGGCCACTTTCTTTCATATAAAAAAAGCTCAATTTTCAAGTAGTTGTAACTTTATTAAAAATCATCGGAATAAGATCAATAAAAAAGCGTTTCAAAGCTTGAAGTTTCTAGTTTTAGAATCTTTAAATGAATTTCAATTCTTTCTATTTGTTACAAAATTATAATACATTGTAAGAAAGCAATATCCGTTGATTGAACAAATTTGTCAAAAGTTTGCCTAAGAATAAAAAAAATCCTAACACGATCCTAAAAAGATTGTACAATAATCATTAATTTAAGTTTTTGAAATATACAGAAAAAAACTTAACACTTCGGCCTTTTGTACGAGTAACTGGAATACTTTTTACTTATAAATGTTGTAGAGTTTATGAAAATTTTAACGTTTTTTCGTTAATTTAATTTCATTGATTTAAATAAAAGAAAGATAAAAATGCAATTTTTACTTGATTTTTAAGTAACAATTACGCTTTAAAAATGAATAATGATAGAAAAAATGGTAGGAGCATTTTAAAGTACTAACTTTTCTCTTTAAATTGTTTTTTTAATGATTATTATACTGTCATTTTTTTCACTAGTTATAAACGTTCAAAGTTAATAGTTCGATTTTGCTTTAATAATGAATATCTCGGCGAAAATAAATCGTAGAACGTTAAAAAAAGATTTTAAAGCTAAAACTCTACTCTTTAATACTCAATTACTGAAATTGTGCTAGGATTTTTGTTTAATTCGGTATTCTTGGACGAACTTTTGTGAACTTTAGTGTCAAACTATTTTGACACTAACATTACGAATACTTGGAAATTATTAGATGCATGATTAAATGGCCCTCGCCTAATAAAGCACGATTGACGATTTGCTTTAAAGTAAAGAAAAGAGAGATACATTTAATCGTATTAATTTGAAATTCAAGGAACAGAGAAAAACCCTCTATATACCTCTACATACAACCATGGCCAAAATTATTATTTATTATTAGGTACTCTTAATTTTTTCTTATTTTTTAGTATGTAAATACTAAAAAATATTTTTAAAAAATAAAAAAGAAATTGAAAAACTATTGATAGTATATTATAAAAGGAATGAAATTTCAAGCTTCAAAATGCTTTTTTTAACTTTTGTACGATAATTTTGCTCCGAATATTGAAAACTTTTTTGAAAAATACAGGTTTAGCTTTAAAGTTATGTAATTCGACCAAAAAATCATCGAAAAGTTTAAAAAACCATTTTGTAGATAAAATTATAGTTTACTTAAATCGCACTTGACTTCAATTTTTCAAGAGAAATTTTTTTATCGACCTGAAGAATGTCAAAGTACAAAAATTATTAGGCACTCTTATATTTTTTTGTCTTTTAATACATAGATAAAAATGAGTGCAATAAAATTTGTTAACAGCTTTATTTATTAATAAATTAATTTAGAAATTATTGAAGTAAAAACTAATTGTAAGTCATTTTTTCTTAGAAATATATAAACACATAAGGTACCTAATAATTTTTGTATTTTTGACACTCTGCAGCTCGATAAAAAAATTTCTCTCAAAAAATTTAACTCAAGTTCTAAACTACAACATTTTATACCTACAAAATGCTTTTTTAAAGAGGTACCCGCAGTTGCGAGTCGGGAGAAAAAGCTTTTTTTAGGAATTTTTTCTGTCAGAACTATTCTGTCACTTATTCTATAACTTCTACACAGTATCAAACAATACTAAAACTATATTTCAGAATTCTTTTGTAGAAGAATGTCAGTATGAGTAATCTAAAGAATAATTATAAATCTTACATAAACAAAGCTATTATTATATATATAATTATAGAATTATTATATATATAATTATTGATTATAAATATTTCATTAAATATTTCAGAAGTATAATGCGTAATATTTTAAAATAAAATCTAAAAAAATAGTTTACATACATTATCTTATATAATGACGTAAATAAATTACGATAAGCAATGATAATTTTAAATAATAAATTAATAAAATTAGAAATTGTTCTCCCCCATGATTACTCTGTCATTATCTACCTAAACTTTTTCTTTTTCTTTCGTTTACTCTTTGTTGGTTTTTTTAATTCGTACAACACTCACTAGCAAAACACGGTTAATTAAGATCGCGTGCGCACTAATTATTAGATTTTTTTTAAATTCTGTAATTCCCTTTATTAAACATTTAAAAGAGTGAATAAAAAACAATTCAATTGCATCTAATAATTTTTTTTAAATTCCAAGATTACTTTGACATTTAGCTAAAATATTTTACAAATCAATTTGTGTTCTACAACTCCACTGTTGCTGCATCGTTTAATATGAATAAATGTTAAATTACAATTTTTTTTTTATATTTTAATTTCAATATTAGATTGGATTATATTTTATAGATACACAAGATATAAAAATTTGTAATAATGCAATAATTATAAATGTTCTACCTTCTTTATTCTTATAAATTGTTCTATAGATAAGATATTCCAAAAATCGAAACAAATTATTAAGTATGCTGATAAAATTCTCAAAAAATTAAATAACAAAAATATCTGAGACTTTTAATTTTTTAAGAAATAGTTTGTGCAGATTATATATATAAAAAAAAACAAATTAGGAATAAAATAACACTTAATTATGTCACACATCCAAATTTCATTTCTCGTGGGGGTGTCAAGTTAACAGAGATTCCGATATCGATGAATCAAAAAGATGAAGTTTGACAACATCTCTGTGGGAACGTTTTACTCGTTTCCTTCTCGATAGCGGACCCGGGGATTGTGCATGCGCTCGAGTCTCTTGGTTGCAAGTTGAAGGCCATACGCACACATCCCGACATGGCCCCTTGCGCTCACGAAAGTCCTTACGGGTAGCCGCCCGGGTTGCTCCTTGCCGGCCATTAGGCCGAGCAGCGGCGGCGGAGACTCCATTCCTGTATAAAAAGCCCCCGCATACCAGACGTTCTCAATGAAATGAGAAGATGACGAAGGGAGAGAGGGGTCGGAGAGTGAGAGAGGCAGAAAGAGAGGCGGCGAGAAAGACAAAGGAGAGAATGGAGGAACAAGGAAGGACAGTGGAATGACGGAAGAGAGATGGAGAGTCGCGAGAGGGAGTGAGACGAGGAAACAGAGGAGGAGGGTAGGATACGAAAGCGGGAAAGAGGAGCGAAAGGAAGATGAGAGATAAAAGAGAAAGACTGGAAAGATACATGGAGAACATGGGAGGGAAGGAAGAAAGCGAGATGTGTAAGAACAACAGTCGGAGAAAGTTTAAGAATACGGAAAGGTAAAATAAGGAAACAGGAAAAATTGATTAGACAGCCAATTTATAGATATTTATGTGGGATGTGAGTAGCTTATCTGTAAGAGTAGTTTCGGGATAGGAAGGAGGGGGAGACAAGCAAAAGACACGGGTTCGATTCGCGATTCAGCGATTTCGCCCCCATATTTTTTTTCTAGTCTTACGATTCTTGAAGAGGGTTCGAGGAATATTTAAAATAAATTTCAAACAAGAAATTACATCTAAACACTTCATATCACACTAAGTAGAATTTGTGCCCTGTGCACAATTATTTAATTTTAAAGAAAAAGAATTCTTCTTCAAACTTATGTACTACTATCCGCATTGGGCTTTTAATTACTTGAATGTTTTTCTTTTTTTAAAGAGCCTTTCAATTTTTTAAATATCGAGTAATATAGGTTTTGGAAGTTTAAAAATGTAGTTTTATGAGTTTTGTTATTAATTTTAAAACATTTAAACAGAGAAAAAATTTTTAATTACATAATAATTTATATAATAAATTTTTACCAGTAAAAAAATTATGAAAAAGTATTACAGAAATTCTGAAGATATATATATATATATTTATTTATTTTATATAACATTTAATATATAATATGTATTTATAATATTACAATAAAATTTACAATTATATGATTGATTATATTTAACGTGGTGCAAAAAAGAGAAGAACGCGACAGTTCTCCCTGAACTCATTTGAAACATTTTCGCGGCAGTGATTAACGAAGCGGAACGATTCCTTACGCTTTTGATTTGCAGACAATCCAGAATTGCATTCCGGATCGTCCCTTCTTTTCCGATCCGAGGCCCTTTTACTTATGCGCTCGTTTTCGAAAGAATGTTGTCTGGTCGCGTATGTATGTATCGAGATACACCTGACTTGCGTGCCAACACCGGTTCAACAACCCGCAACCGTCCTCGACAATTTGTTTTTTTTTCCTTTTTTTTTACACTTTCTGCTTGATCGGCGACGTGTAATTAAGCGACCGCGATCGATTAACCAAGTATAATTTTATGCTCATTAGGAATTGAACAAATAACAAATTTTAGGAGTGTATAAACAAATTTAATCGTGTTAAATCCCTACGCATTGCGAGAAATCTTACTGTTTATTAAAACTGCTAATTATTAATAATGAAAGGTTTTAATAACTTCAAATATTTTTCAACAGTTGGTATCTTCGACAGTTGATATATTTTCAAATTACCGTTATTATTTTTTTATTAATTGTATTATTATTTTATTAATTTAGTTTATTAATTATATTAATTATATTATTACCATTTATTTATTAATTTATATACATGAAAGTTTCTTCAATGAAATGCAAGATATATACATTAAATATTACCAATACTATGAGAAATGGTATTATAATTATATTAAAAAGTTTTTATACATATATACTATAAAATGTTTTTCTTTTTTTGTTATTTTCCAAAGAAATTTTAGATTAAATTAAATTAGAGAGAGAGAGGGGGAGGGAGAATTTAATTTTTAATTTATTATATAAGGTTTAGTATATAAGAGTTTATATTATATAAATTCTTTTTATTTTTTTTTTATTTGTGTATATAATAAAATTTTTATAATCATTTATGATATGTAAAACAAAATAATTTGTCTATTTGTTATAAATGTATAACTATGTCTATATTAATATAAACAAATAATTAGATAGAATAATTATAACTTGTAATATCTTGACATTTCATAAAACTCTATTTGCAACGCAGAAGAAAGTATTTCTGCAAGGCCACGAGAAATGCGCGATAAAATGACGTCTTATTTCGATGATTATTGAAACTCGTCATTGACTGAAAAAGCAGGGCAGAGTTATCACTTATTGTTAGAGTAAATTTGCTTCAACGATCGCTCGTATCGCAACTCGACATGTGGCATTGTATCGACGCGAGCACTGTAAGCGTACTCAGGGAAACAGCCACTTCTTACTTCATAATGGTTTTCATATGTCGCCCATGTCGACAAATGACGTTTCAATTTAAAATAGTTATCGCTAAAAGCTAAAGCGTCTGACCTAAATTGTTTTCTTCCCTTCCCGTCGTGCATTACATTCATCGATTATCGAAATATCCATCGAATCGATGATGATATCAGTGTGAACGATTGATTAACTGCTGTTTTCACGACAACAGTTCTAAATCAGCGTTTGAGTAATTCAGTTGTATTTTTAGCCTATAAACGGCGATTTAATTTAAATTTTATACAATTCAAGAGTTTACAGTTATATCCACGATTTTACGAGCAACGTATCATTAATATTCTCCGGGGGAATTAATGCTGATCTCAGGCTTTAATAAAGCGCGGCAGTTTCAATGCAGACCTGATTATGGCACCCTTTAACAGATAATTTAATAAGCCTGGGTAGTCTCACGTTTTCTAATGATAAAATTAATATTACTTCGCAATTAAATAACATCAGAAACGCATAATTGAGAGAGTTCGTGCACACGAGACGATAGCCACGAGTCAATATCAACGTTATTGCCTGAAGATAATGTTTGGGTATATAAAAACATATCACGTAATAAACGTGATTAAAGAAATTTTATTAAATAAAAAATACAGAAATTAATTCTGACTGATCTCGATTAAAATTGACAAAAAACAATAATTACATTTTCCTTCACATCTGATATACCTATCTTATTTAATAAATTTATGAAATTAAAAGAATTAATAATTTTACATAAAATAAACTATTTAATTCTTTTAAAAACAGGAAAACAAAATACAAGCTATAAAATTTAGTTGACAACACTCAAGAGTCTAATTACATTAAAACCATTTTATTGTTGTCATATATATATATATATATATATATATATATATACAGGATGTCCCATTTCAATTCCTTCAGTGAAATATCTCGAATAATATGGAAAATTCGAAAAAATATTTCAGACAAAAGTTGTATGGTTTCTAGGGGGACATAAGATGGTGCCAATAGTTTGACCTTGAAGAGTCACACGAAGGTCACGTGAAGGTCATTTTAAATTTCTTAAGTGGAACACCCATTTTTTTTTTTGCATATCGTTGTAGCTTATCTCGAGAGCTTTCCAAGACACTATGATAAAATGTTTTTTCATTAAACACTTTTCGAGTTATAAGGCTTCAAAGTTGCAATATTTTGACATAAAATACAAGATATCTCGTAAAATATTCATTTTTTTATTATCTTACCCTAATACTTTTATGCACAGAATAACAGGACAAATCAATTGGCGTAATTAAAACACGTAATTGTGTTAAAGTAAAAATGTTTAACTGCTAGTTGCAAATTCAGACTTTTTCTTAAAGATAACTATGTGTTTTCTTTACACCAATTGATTCGTTTCATTATTCTGCGCATAAAAGTACTAGGGTAAGATAATCGAGAAATGAATATTTTACGATTATATATCTTGTATTTTATATCAAAATATTGCAACTTTAAAACCTTATAACTCGAAAAGTGTTTAATGAAAAAACATTTTATCACAGTGTTTTGGAAAGCTCTCGAAGTCAGCTACAAGAATATGTAACAAAAAATAGAGGGTGCAATTAAAAAAAATTGAGGTGACTTTCACGTGACCTTCAATTGACTCTTCAAGGTCAGACCAATGGTACCACCTTATGGCCCCCTCGAAACCATACAACTTTTGCCTGAAACATTTTTCTCTCCCAGGCTTGGTTTCCGAGATATTTGACTGGAGGAATTAAAATGGGACACCCTGTATATATATATGTGTGCGTGTGTGTGTGTGTGTGTGTGTATTTTTATGATAAGGGTAAAACATTACTTTTTTAATCATAATAAAAATAATTCGCCCGATAAAGGGTTCTAATGGAGACATAATTAGTTTCTTGATTAATGATTGCGATAGCACAAGTGCAGTCATTGATGAAAAGGTAAAATTTTACATCTCAAGAGGCGTTACCATCCGCGTGCGAGCCGAATACTGCTGTCTATTATAAGCATTCGCTGCAATTTAAAATCTTGCGGAGCCGTTTGAATGCTGGCGTACAGTGATCCCCGGTGAGCAGGATGTGGTGCACCACAAAACTTTATTGCTCGTTAAATTGTAACTTACGCTTTACGCCCTGGCGCATATAATCAGTATTATGTCCTTCTCCAAGTTTCTGAGCCGAATATTACGCGAGCGAGTCATAAAGCCATTGTAAAGCTCCTCTTGTCCGTTATTGAAGGTATCTGGCCACTTGCCAGATATTTTGTGATACTCTATCTCTATAACAAATTTATAGTGTTATTAGATATTTTTATAATTTACTTTGATTAAGTACAAGCGAATTAATTTCTGATAGACAGACTGTTACGCTCATTTCTCCTTGTTAGATTCAAACCTAGATACAGTACACAATATATTTATAACATATACAAAATATTTATAATAATTATTTGAGTATTTTATAAATATTTTTGTAATCATTAGACTGAACAGATCATAAAGATTTATATATTTTATATATTTCAAATATATTTGAGAAATACTTATAAAATATTATTCCAAATATTTATTTTTCATTTGTCGTAATATTATATAAAATATTTAATCTATATTTTAATGATATAATATAATATATAATATCGTATACTGTCTGGGAAAGTAGTTCAACTTTTAATTCTTTAAATTAAGAACTGGAAAAATTAATCTTGAAGCTGCAAGAGAAAAAAAAATTAAATTTGAATTAATGTTTTCAAATTCTTAAAAAAATGTATTATAAATATTGTTACATTGAACTTTCTTTATATCACACATTTTCGTAACTTTTATCAAAATACAATATTAATAAACATTTGAGTTATAAATCCATGATCCCTCTCTTTTTCAAGGATATATAAATAGCACAATTATTTTAATCAAATTATCAACTGCCAAATCTTTCGAATATTTACTCCGACTTTCTTTACGTGTTTCGAGGACTTGAATTATTGAATATACGAGGCTAGTCTAAATTGACATTCATTTAAACTTCCTCGACTGCATTATGTATCGAGAAGAAAGTGAAAATTTTTACAAGAAAGAATGTTGCAACTTGCATCGAGCAAGCGTCATCGACCCGCGAACAGAAGAATAAGAAAAGAAATGCCAAGCCTAGGATATGCTCCTGCATGGCAAACAGATGTATTCACAGAAATCTTCACTTCCTCTGCAAATAAAATATACGCGTGTTAAACGAGCGCCGTGGTAGACACAGGCACATGGCGCAGGAAGTCCACAAGCATAACTTTGAACGATTCCACTTCTGACTAGGCGATTGCAAACGTTGTTCACCGCTTGCATAACTATCAGGGAAAATGCTACAACGTGCAAAATGCAACGTGAATCGTTAGTTTGCAGACTTGACTCAAAAAGGACTCCGCATCTCTCTCTGGTATATGCGCATAATAAGTTATTATTAGCTAGACTCGACTGCTGTCTTGGAAGATTTTTAATTTATATTACAAGTTTTTTTTACATATTATGTTCCAACAAATTTTTTAACAAACTTGATACATACATTATTCTCAAAGTTATATATAAAAATTCTTCCTCTAAATTCTCAAAAAAAAAAAATAGATATTTTTTAAATTGTTGTCCATGATATTTGTCATTATTGTTAATGATGTTTTAAAATAAATTTCGTCATACATTTGATTACTTCCGCGTATTTTTCCAGTCAGTAAGCGATATATAAGAGATAACAAAAGGCCTATATACAATAAGAACCGCACGTTTCTTCGTTTCTCTTTAAACCAACTGACGTCGCAACATGTGCTTCCGGTGTCATCGAGTTTCCTGCAAGGATAATCATGAAATTAGTGGTGTATCGGGTCATGAGTACGATAACCGCAGGGTGGAGGCGAGGAAGTCGTCAGAGATCAAATCCAAGACACAGGGGCAGTCTTGTGTGACCCCTTCTTCGACCGAAAATACATCCGTATTAGTAGATTACGAGAAGGAAACTAAACAACATGTCCACGAAACATACTTCCGCCTGTGCAGATAACTTCCCAATATAATGGTCTCATCATTTCGTTATCATGTAACAGTCTCTTTAATAAGAGAGAAGGTCTTTCAATTTATAGATATTCTTTAATAATCGTAGATGTGAAAAATTTCTTCCACCTTTTTTATCATAAATATATTTTTAATAACCTTAAACATATTTTTGTTTACAAAATAATTATTTTGTATAGGATTTATTTTCTTTTTTCTTTCTTTTGTGCTTTAAGCTCACATAAATATTAAAAATGAGAAGATGTCGAATCAATACTAAATTACTCTTAATTCACGCAAGAATTTTGATCTTGCTCATCGAATGACAATTTAATAACTTACGAGCTGTCATTTCTGGATACGCTGCTTCCCCCTTTCGCTCTAATATTCCCTTCTCTCTAAAAAGACAAGAGGCTTCAACGCAATAGCCCAGACTTCCGCAGGTAATGTAATAAATGACCTCGCCGTCTTTCCCCTATTCGCCATTTCCTTGGCGGAACAAAAAGATGGTCATACAGTGCTTAACTACGCGCACACGAGAAACGATAAGGATCGAAGGAAAGGGGAACATTTCGCTTTCTTCGCGAGGATGCGCTTGGCATAATTGTTATTACGGAAAACATATTTTGGCACGTGACGATGAGCCATTCATTTGAATTAGCATGAATAATAAATAGAAAATACGAGTCAACAATTGTTAAGTTAGACACAGCGAACGTACCATAGGCTCAAAATACTACATCAACAATTTAAGATCGTTTTAATTGCTCGATCATTTGAGGTGTACCTAAATAGAGAAAAAGAAAATTAAAATTAAAATTAATGATTCATGAAAATTGCAAATGCACAAATTAAAAAATAAAACAATGTATTATCATTATTACTTGTTGCATCAAATTATTTTCTCTCCTCATAATTAAAAGTGCACGACTTGAAATTATAACTTCAAGATTTGGAAACTTTATGAATTTAATAAAAAATTAAAGCAAGAATATAAAAGTATACGTATATCTTATATATCTTTATTAAGTATATAAAATTTTATATTATATTTTTTTTATTTATAAAATTAATGTTAAATCAAATTATACTTTCAATTCTCTTATTAATTAATTATTCTTTATTGTAACTGCAAAAATTTACAATAAAGAATTTTAAAATTTTTGCATAAAAATAGTGCAAATTCTTTTCTTCTCTTTCTCCTTCTCTCTTACATTGCTATAATAAATATATTTTAAAGGAACTGACATTTTTCTTATGCATTTCAGTCGTCCTTTTTAACTTTTCAGGGGATTTTATTTTTATATCATAAAAATAGCTTTCTTAAACCTTTTTTTATTTTGCCCCAGGACTTCGAATCCTTGTAACAGTACAACATCATCCATGGAACTAGAATCGTTTTATGACAGTATCCGCCCGTTTCTATTTATTTATCGTAGAAACAACAAAATTCTCGGAAACGTCTTTCTAGCTCTAGCCAGACGTGCTGAGGCAGAATGTAGAGCTTTTTTTCTTTTTGAAAAAATCATTGTATTTCTGTCAAAATTTAAAACCTTTAAGTGATACATACATACTTTAAGTAAAAAAAATTTATGTCGATGTAAGAAAAAACGAAAGTCTCTTTTTACCTGAATGACACATGATATATCGCTTTTAACAGAATGTATTTATTGGTGCATCGACCAATATGAGTTTTAGGTAGCTTTTGTGGAATTCTGATATTCTGTTATAAATTACTCGCAGGAGTGCGAGGAGGGAGCCATGTTTGCTTAACCCTAATAATGTTTTCGAGTAGCTTTGAGGCAGGTTTATTGCTCTGATAATTGATCTAATTTGCTATAAACATGTCCGAGAATGGATTTTAAATCTGATTATATTTAATATAAATAAAATATATTAATAATATAACCAATATAAAGTATATCTTATTTGATGCTATTTCGCCCTGATTAATCAATTAATTATTCAAAGTATTTTATCGATTAATTTAATAATCCAAGTATTCCTAGTAACTCAAGACAGAGTTTATGATGTCACATCGCTCTTAAAGTTATCAAACTTGAAAACGCTATAAAACTGCTCGTCAATTAAGCGAACATAACATTCGCAAGATCTGTACTGCTTTTGCAATTCTGACAAATCACACGCAATAACGCGACATTTACATAGGATGTTCGATAATGGACGTATTTGGTGAATGAAGTGTATTCCTTGTATCGAACACCGAATAACTTTTTTTCGCGGCTATTCAGGGATGTAAGCTGATATTCGTGCGTTAGTTTTCCGACGACATACGAGGCCGGATAAGATACCCGACTGGCCGACTTCCGACATTAAAAGGGGAATCAAATTCATTATTCGTGACACAAAGTTATCGTATATACGTATAAACCGTTGCGTTGGATTCTGAAGGAGGCGTTGTAATAAAGGACAAGAATCTCTCCCCTGGCGCTTTTTTTGTGACGCGCGCGCGATCGCAGAATTTGTGGCTTCAGAGAGATAAAAGGCCGGAAGAAGAAAGTTCAATGCCTGATGGTCCCGAAGGACTCTCCCACGGTTCGGCAAGGAGAGTACCTATCTGTTCACTGCCAGTGATTTTTTTTTTTTCTACTTGCCCTCTCTCCGCGCAAGTAGGTCATAGTATACGGAGATTCACCTTCCTCGGGCCCATCGACTATAAACAGTTTTCGTTACCCGGGTGTCACCTGGTGACTCGATGTTCATCGACATCATCGCACAGGAAGACCGTGAAGTACGTGGGAAAACTTTTTATCGCGACTCTTCGGTTCTCCCCGAAAGTTTTTTCGCGAATGCACGAACATCCTTTTTAATCAAGTCTCACACTTTTGATCGTAAATAATAATTGAAGATAAACAATCAATACAGTAAATTTTGATCTGACAATAAAAATTCTAATATTAATTTTTTTTATTGAATCAGAATTTTGTCTTCAAACCAAGTTATACTGTAAAAAAATAACTGCAGATAAAATGTTTGAAGTTTTTTTTTTTTTTTACAAACATATACTGTCCGAATTTTTAGAAGAGTGTTAAAAGACCCCTGCAGGATTCTTATGGCAATTGGTTTTTGATGAAAATGACTGAAACTTTGAAAATAGACAATTTATGTGATCTTGACTTTTAGTCAATAGTACTGAAATAATGTCTTTATTTTGATTTTTGAACATTTGTAGAATTAAACGGTTAATGATTAGAAATCCCACCCATTATGACTTTTATTCAGCATCACATAAATTATCTTCTAAAGTTTTAATCAATTTCATTGACATTCTTCTGAATAATAAAACAAGGCTCTATATAAAATAATAAATAATAATAAAATAGACAACTAAGAGCCAACTCAGATCGAACGTCTGAAATGAAGATTTTCAATTGAATTAAAAGATTTATTTAATTTATTTAGGCGTATAATTATAATAATTATAATTAAAAACTATTAAAATAACATATAATGAAATTAAATATGATTAAAAATACTATATAATATTGAAATTAAAAACTTTGTAATGTATTGCAACTGTAATAATTTTTTATTCATATTTTACTACAACGTAGAATTAATTCGTAATATTGATTTGATAGATGCAAACATTCCTTGGTTGCAATTTCAAACGTCGCATTTGTGTCGGCATGAGTCGAATGAATTTTTATGCCATAATTTGCATATAATGATACGGTTTATTACACCGGATGTGGCACTCCTATAGCGCGAATCTTTATCTAAATATTCGATTAAAGAGTGCGCCCAGGTTGCTCGAAAAGCGCAACCCTGAGCAGAAGAAGGCAGACTTTATTACTGCCTGCCGGAAGTGACGTATTACTGCCACCGAATTATCTCGTATAATACGTCAATATCCCGGCCGCGCGTTACCAGAGGACCCTTTCTTGGTAAAGCGCTTTCGAAATTGTCTTGTCAGGACCTCCTTCAACAAGATGAGAGCACTCGCGCATCGCTTTTAACGAAGTCGTTACGCGATACGACAGGCTAAAAGCTCACGGCACTTGTGTCCGCTACTCGTAAATATTGTAACAATATTTAATTTTCAGAAGGGAGATTACGACGCCTTTCGGAGCTGTTTTTTTCGAAAGAAACACGTGTGACATACGATTAACCTAGCTATTTCCCACCGGTTGCTTAAGGTTCAACATTTTCGAATTCTTTCCTCTTTCCTGTAAACAAAGTGCCACTTGTGCCTTCTAAAGATAGAAGATTTCATTCGAATCATCTTTCCATGCATTCCTTTTGTCAACCCCATCGTAAAATTCAATTTTTAACATTACAAAGTATATGCGCTAACACAGACGATGTAATCGCTAAATATGCGAACCGCATTGACATGAGGGTCGGAAGTCTACTCCGAAGCATATGTAGTCATGGCTTGGATGTCGCGTGCGAACCTCTTACAGGAACATACCGGCGCGATTAAATGCCATGATGAATAAAACTTCATGAAGGGTAGAGATAAATAGAGAGAGAGAGAGAGAGAGAGAGAGAGAGAGAGAGAGAGAGAGAGAGAGAGGAGGGGGAGGGGAAGGGAAGAAAGAAAGGGAGAATCAAGGCGACACACGCAGAATCTCTCTTCATGGGACGAGTCGATGCATCGCATCGGCATACAATGCCAGTTTCGCTCGTAATTGCGTATGGAGGTAGGCAGATGTGCATCGCATGCCCGCCCCTATATTTTTAATGGGCCGCCGGTGAGAATATTTTTCTTTTTTTTTTCACTCGCTGTAATGATGCGCGCGCGTAGTATACAGGTAGTATGGGAATTCGAATTGCTGATAAAGCATCGATGAGTCAATCGCGAGAATAGATGTTGGCCAGATGTTGTTTTCACCGTCGATCGCTGCACATTAATGTCCACAGTCGATACGCGCTAATTACGTTATCTTATCGGTTTAAAGTGCAGGGACTCGACACGAAAAAAAAAAAAAATTGTAAATATATTCCTTACGTTGCTAGAAAATTACATACTTTAAAATACTACTATCCTTTTAATGACATTTTAATTATAAATAATGAGACAACGAAATTTTAATCACAACTTAATTATTGTTTTGTTTTCTAAAAATATTGATTTATATGTAAATGTGTGTGTGTGTATGTATATGTATATATATATATATATATATATATATATATATATATTTTACGAGATATCTTGTATTTTATGTCAAAATATTGCAACTTTGAAGCCTTATAACTCGAAAAGTGTTTAATGAAACAACATTTTATCATAGTGTTTTGGAAAGCTCTCGAGATAAGCTACAAAAATATGCAAAAATATATAGGGTGTTCCATTTAAGAAATTCAAAATGACCTTCACGTAACCTTCATGTGACTCTTCAAGGTCAAACTAATGGCACCATTTTATGTCCCCCTAGAAACCATACAACTTTTGTCTGAAACATTTTTTCGAATTTTCCATATTTTTTGAGATATTTCACTGGAGGAATTAAAATGGGACACCTTGTATATATACATGTACGTACACACTTGTCTAAGAAGTCACATTTTTCTCTGAATTTTCAGATCTAGATATTTAGAGGAATTTCACATAATCTGTCTTAATCATATTTGTGAATGTTTAGAAGAATGTCTAAAAATTCAGACATTTTTGAAAATTCTGTCAATGAGGAAAATTCAGACATTTTGGCAAGAAATTAAAAAAATAACTGCAGATAAAATTATCCGAATTTTCAAACAAAATCTTCAGAGGAATGTCTGAAAATTTAGGCATTCTTTTAAACTTGCCAAAACTCTGATGATTAAGACAGATTGTTTGAAATTATTCAGACATTTTGGCAAGAAATTAAAAAAATAACAGATAAAATTGTGCCCGAATTTTCAGACAGAATCTTCAGAGGAGTGTCTGAAAATTTAAACATTCTTCAAAACTTAAAAAACTCTGATGATTAAGACAGATTGTCTGACAAATTACGTTCAGACACTTAGATCAGACAAAAATGTGTCTGAATTCTTAGGCAATTTTTGACAGTGATAGTGCAATTGCTGCACTCTTCTCTGCTGGGGTAAAACATGAAAGCGCTTGGTGTGCGCGATTCGTGCGGATCGTTTGATGAGTGCCGACCGTAACAGCTCCTCACGTACAATCTAAGTCGGGTCAAACCGGACTGACAACCGTTCTGCCTGTGAACGGAAGACGCTCTGGCATAGCCAATGAATTCGTCTGCGACCGAATGGTAATGTTACTGCGTGCGGTCCTTATGTCGACAACAGAGAAAGAGAGGAGGAAGAGCGAGATAAGGGGTCAAGAGGGAGACGGAGAACGAAAGGTCGACATAGAGAAGGAGAGAGAAGGCAAAGGTAAGAGAAGTAAGAGAGAGAAGGAAGGTACGCACGCGTACGCACGAAACGTCGTACGTGTGGTACCGTAGCACATACGACAGTTTGCAATTTATTGTCTGGACTTCAATTTGCCAAGTGAGTGGCCGTGGGCGCTACCGCCGCTTCCGACGGATATTCGGCGTCGAAAATTGCCAATTGTCTCAATGGAACTCGATTCGTATTGTACACCAACGTTTATGCCGCAACAGCATGCGCGCGCTCGCGAGCGAACGTGCGTGCGTGCACGCATGTATTATAACAATACGCGTGAGGTCCTTCGGTAAAGCCGACGACGCCGCGAACCCCTCCGACTTTCGCAGAAGCGTCAATCAGTGGGGATTTCTACGATAAGTCGTTTCTGCCGCACAGCCACCATGGCAAATTTATGTCGTGGAAGATGATTGCATTGACACACGGAAGAATAAGGGTTGATTCCAAGGGAGAAAAAAGAATTACTGAATTTGTCATTTTTTTTTTCTTAAGGGGATACCCAAGTACCGAGCAGCAAAACATTTGTTTTCAGGGGAATACTTTTTTTCTAAAAGTTCACAAATATTCTTTCATGCAATTCTGAGAGGGGAAAAGTTATTTTATTTTATGTATATAAACTGCAACTTTTATACTAAGTAAATATATTGTTTTGTTAGATTAGGACTCGCTCGGTACTTCGGGTATCCCCTTAACAGAGAAAGTTTAACATTGATAAGAATTAGAAGTATTATTTGGTTATCGTGATAACAAAAAAAAAAAAATAAATAATTAATTAAATTATTTTTAAGATAATTATATATTAAATAAATAATGAAATAAAAAAAGTTAAATATCACTTAAATAAAAAAATAAATATTAAAAAATATTAAATAAATATTACTTTTAACATAATTATAGATTATTGCAATTTATGCACATATATTTTAAAAACTTTTTAATTCTATCTTATAATTGCTGTTGCATATCCAAGTTCTCGAAAGTAAAAAAATCGCTTGGTCACGAAATCGTAGTGCCTATCTGTTAGACGATGCAAGGACGGCCGATTCTGCCGGCTGTTAATCCGCGCGATTCCATCGACTTTATCCTCTCCCGATAGCGATTTACGTCTGGGATCCCCCCCGTCTGCCGTCCATGTCGAAATTAGCTAGTCAGCGCCCAGATTGATGAGGCGAGGACCGCCTCGCCGATGTTGAGGTCTTATGATACGCGCGGATCGGGCCCCCGTCCAATTAACCGCGGACATACTCGTCGAGGTGATATTCTTCGAGGGATTTCGTTCCCCATGTCCTTGAATGACGTTGTCATCGTCATCATGATCGTGTTCCCTCGAGATGTTTCCCAGGATAGCATCAATGATATAAATAATACTTTCTAGTGCGCATCTCGATATAGGATATAAATATTTATTGCTTATGTTAGATATCTGCTGGTATTTAAATAAGTATATGTATTCAGAGACATAAAACAAGAAATTTCTTATGTAAATGTCAGGATCGTCAAGACTTTGGAAGAAGAATGGCCGCAAACTTTAGACATTTTTTATTAAGTCTTTAGATTTGATTTTAGATTTTACTTACAAGAGTTTAAGAGCTAAAATCATTACATCCCAAGTTTTTCTATTTCGATTTTATCTGCTCCCTCTCTCATTTACCTGGAACCGCTTTCTTGATTTCATGAATAAGCTGATAATCGCAAACGAAATTTTGATTCGAGTGATGGAAGTGCCAATGAAAGGGAGGAAGAAGAGGAGGAGACGAAGAGAAGAAAAAGGGGAAGATGATGCAGAGGAGAGAAGACGGTGGGAAGGAAGTGCCGGGAAGGATAAAAGGCAACACACATATATACGCACACATATAAACACATAGCAGAAAGAAACGAGTACTACCGTCTGGTGGGTCTTTGTACTGATCGAGTCTCCATCTCTATCTTTCTCCTCCTTCTTTCTCTCTCTTTCTCTTCATCACTCCGAAAGCAGCGTCAGTAGGACAGGAACCGTCGCTGGATTGTCTGGGACCAGGCTGGACCAGCTTCTCCTCTCTTTCTCCTTCTTCCTCCGCGTGTGTAGTACGGCTAACGCGATGATAATGTCCGCCAACAGGAGATAGGGTCGCGGGATTTGTCGATAGAATTCCTGGGTAATTCCGTTCGCAACAGGCTGGTCTGGAAAAAAAAAAAAGAAAGAAAGAGAGACGAAGAATGAAAAACCCTCGGAGATAATAATCGCATGCAAAATCGTACGCGATTCCCGCGGAGCCACCCCTTTTCTCATCACCCTTTCCCTTGGCCTGTACAGTGCTTTCTCTCCTCGTCGTCTCGGAAACTTGTCAGTTCGTTAATGTCACAATCATGCTGTCACTAAAAAAAACACCAGTCTGAAAAGGCTCATTATGCAATTTACATCTCGACTTTTACGCGTACTTTTCTAAACAGAAGCAAATTATTTATTGCAATGTCGGTCGACATGTATAAAAAATGCTTTTGTCCCATAAATAAGGGCTCTGAGAGATCGCGAAGCCGAGGAATGATTAAGCGCAGCCAGCATGAAACGATAATGATTAGTTACTTCGGCATCGACAATCGATGGAAGGAATGAAAGTCTAACTTGTTAATCACTGCTATTTGTATTGCCTTGCAACAGGTAATATATAATATGACGTACTTGAAAAGTACTGACGTCAACCAATTAATTTCGAGACGAAAGAAACATTTTAATGTTCGTGAAAAGTGCATCTAACAAGCAAAGGTATTGAAAGTGTCCCCCTTCAATTTTAATGCGCTTTGAATATGTTGTAGTCTAAGTCAAAATTTTTTATGTAATTTAAAACTGCATAATCAGATTTTTCTAAAATGTCATATTTTTTTAAATCCTCTCTCCGCCCTTTATTTTTTAAAAAATTTGATTATGCAACTTTAACGTACACTAAAAATCATGAAACTTTTATGGAAAACTTCTTTTTTATATCCCTTAACGTTTCGACGGTATTTGTTAAAAAATATAAAAACCGATTTTTCTCACGAGGGTGTTTCACTCCCTTAACAGCCGTATGGGCACGTATAAAAAAAATACATGTCTCCTATTTGGATCTAGACACCAACATATTCAAAGCACATTAAAATCGGAGGGGGACACTTCCATATCTTTCCTTATTAAGTTGAATAATAATTCACTTTTTTAAAATTATTCTTATTATCTTTTTAATATAGTGATTTACAAAGATTCATCTTTTTCATAATTAGATTTTAAAACAGATATTTGCACATTGAGTTATAAGAATAAAATGGAGTATAAATGTTTTTGGTTTTATTTATCGTAGCTAATGCTTGGAAAAATGCAGATAAAAATATTTAAAATATTAAAGTACATATTCACTAATGTTAGTAAAAAGGAAGGATTTTTTATAAGAGTTTAGAAAAAAAATAGAAATTTGTACAAGATATCGCAAAATTTCAAAGTACAAATTATACACTATTATTTTAGACACATATAATTAAGAAATATAAATAAATTATATAAATATAAACAGATCCTTTTGTTCTCAACTTGTATTGTACCAAAAACATTTCTTTATGTGATTTATTCTCTTAAAAAATTGTTTATATATTTATAATGTATACTTTTATATTTACAATTATTCTATACATATGCTTCTTATATTAATAATATAAATGATATTTAAAAACAGAAAAATGAAGGCTAAAAGTCAATTAAAAATGGCGATAAAAATATGACGAAAATAGCAAAATTTTGATTTCTTCTACGAATAGCAATGCAAACGCATTGAACGTGTGAAATGTTTTGATAAATACCATGGTACCCCATGTGCATCCCAGGGACCGAAACGTGAATCCTTGCGCCGGCGCGTAGCAGGTCGCTCTTTTGGCATAACAGGCGGCCCGCATCCTGTATATTTTTACGAGGCCCTTCTGAGAATCGAAATGCACCGTATGGGTGAAACAGCTGAGAGACCGAATGATAAGACGACAGTCAGTCGTTGGGATTTTAGTAGGATTGCCATCCTACTTATCGGTTTTTCTTGTCAAACTGCATTTTTGACCTCCGTTAATTCATACCGATATTTCAAAGATTCATTCACAAAGAATATTGATCTTCAAATATACCTATCATTTCTCTTCATTAAATATGCTTTTCTCCTCTTTTATTAAAATAAGATAAAATTTAAAAGAATCTGATTTTCTCTCTTTATAACTTTATGATGGAGTTGTCTTAACATTTTTCACATTTTATGTCATGTATGTCAGCACTAATTTCATTTTAGTGCGATTGTCATGCAACCAATAATCTCACATGACATTAGAAGATAGATGATAATTTTTGTCAATCTTTGTTCGAAGGCATTAGATAAGCAAGAATCGAGATAAGTAAAATATCTTAATTTCGCTTCGCTTGTCGCTGATTATGCTCGTTTAAAATCGCCGAAAAATACGTACGCGCGCATTTCTTCGGTATTTATACACAATGACTTTATGGGATACACGTATATGCGTTGCGCCCTTATGCGGTAAGAACAAGTATTTCTTCGCGGCGGTAATGCTTTCTCGAAAACGCTTTGTAATTATGCCGTTCGTGTCGATATACTGCGTGACTTGAGGTTAGCCCCGGTGGCACCACAAAAACGCTCTTCATTATACGGCTATTCTCTTGAAATGCTTCGTTATCACGAACGTCAAGCCTGTATCTTGCGCGAACACGCATTTACAAGTGCAAATGTCAAAAATCAAGAAGATGCAAAATTAAAGATTTCACGTCTCCGATTTTATATCATTGATTGCCTAACTATGTCGAATAATTCCCTTTGCACGAGAGCTGTATGTATGTGCAGGAAAAATTCTAAATGTATGAAATATTAAAGATGATGACAGAAGAGGAGAGAAAAAGAGAGAAAGGGGAGGGGGGGGAGAAAAAAATTTGTCTATTTCTTTAATTACTTTTTGTACATATTTAAAATTTTATTAATTATTTTTTGTAGTTTTTTCAGCAAGAACTAAACGATTAATAAATTTCATAATATTCTTCTATTAATAATATATTAAAATATATTTATTAATTAAATTACAATTTAAATTTAAGAGTATTTTAATTAAGATTAATTATGTTTTATTCTAATTTAATTATATGTTTTTTGTTATTAAGTAGATTTTTCAAGATTTTTATTAGAATTTACTTTGTTGTAGAAATCTGTAGATATATATTACAACTGTTATACAAATAAAGAAGATTAGATGACAATATTTATTTTTTATATTCATAAGAAGATACAAATATACCTTTATCTAACCGAGAAATAATACACGGTAATATATGCATAAAAAAATAAGCCTGCGCTCGCACTTGGAATATCAAATTATTCGCGTTCGATCAAACCTCACTCTCGTTTCTGTTAAACCACCGAGTTTGGATTACGGACGTTCTATATAACATATGATCGCACGGTGGCGACCACGACATATAACCGTTTTGACACCTCGTTCCACCTCGATCGAGAAGAACGCCTTCGGCCGTGACTTCGACCTCCGATAATTACGGTAATTTAATTAGAAGTCATCTGGCGAGACGTCAGCTACGCGTATACCACGTGCCTTATGTCATGTCTTATTGAAATAGTCCCGTTCTTTCCGTTTGCGCCGGATTCGGAAAACGGATGGTCGGCCGCCTTATGTTGAAGACGGTTATCACCATGGGACGTGCAGTCTGTCGCTTGTTAAAGCGATGTTGTCTTGATGATATGCATTAACCAGCCGGGTATTACTCTCTTTGCAAAAATTAACTCTAAAATATACTAGTTTTTTTCCTTTAATTTATCTAACTTCTGATTCAAATAGTATTAAAGCGAAGCCTTTTTTTCTTAAATATACATTTGTATTTACTCTTTATTACATATGCCTTTATGAAAAAGATTACTCCTTAATTATATATATATGTTCTGACGAAATGCTTTTGCCGAGAATAAAAATCCTGAATGTCACCCCTGTTAGAAAAAAAAAAGATTAAAGTCCTCCAGTTATATAATATGTACGTACGAATTTACGTTCCAAATTACTGTGCTTGTATTGCATTTGACACTTTTCAAAAGCTCTCGTCCTCACGCATTCGTATGCTGCCGGCACCTTCTTATCGAGGAAAGCGAGAAAAGGGAGGGAGAAAACAGCGTTTGCGAGAAAGATGCAGAAGAAAGTGTGCGCGTGCCAGGCACACCTGCATATTAGAGTAGGGGGTTTAACACGGGGGTACTTGGGGACACACCTGGCGACCGTCTATCGTCTATAATGTAATAGTATTTCATGATATAAGGAACGTGCGCGCGGCAGAGGGGGAGGGGAGTAAAGGAAAACGAGCGAGCAGAAAAGAAGGTAACGCGCGGTTAAACGCTCCGGGGAACGCGAAGGGCGAGTAGCAGCGACAACAGTTGACGTCTCGAATCGATAAAATCGGCCCCGTGGACGTAACGATCGTTCTTGTACTAAAATGTGCCCTCGCGGCACCTGGTCTTACATTAGTCTCGAGGCGACGCTATGGGGAGGCTTGATTTCAAATGTCGAAAGTAGGACTTACGCAACGAGACTTGCGTATGATTCGACAAAAATTAATTTGCCGAATATACAGGGTGTCCCATTTTAATTCCTCCAGTGAAATATCTCGAAAAATATGGAAAATTCGAAAAAAATATTTCAGACAAAAGTAGGGTGCCATTTAAAAAAATTGAGGTGACCTTCAAATGACTCTTCAAGGTCAGACCAATGGTACCATCTTATGGCCCCCTCGAAACCATACAACTTTTGCCTGAAACATTTTTCTCTCGCAGGCTTGGTTTTCGAGATATTCGACTGGAGGAATTAAAATGGGACACCCTGTATAAATCACAGGTAGCTTTCCTTAAATCAAGTAAATAAAGTAAAAGTCGGTATTTTTTATTTTTTTTTTTCTAATATCTATTTAACTGACCGACATTGTCAGAGGTCTTTAGATTTATAAGAAAAAATTATTTTTGTATAAATGTAGGTGTTTTATTTATAAGTTTAAATCAAAACTTAATATTACTGCAATATTTAAAATTCAATGTAATCTTATAATAAAAGTTACTCTTTAAATATATAAACACATATCATTTTCGTTTTATTTATAAGCTTAAATTAAAACTTATAATTATTACTGCGATATTTAAAATTCAATATAATTGTCTTATTAAAGAAAAAACCGTTTGAAATTTATCGAAGAAAAAGAAAACAAAAATTGGAAGCAAATGCCGGATTTCTGAGACAGTTGTACAAACTGATCATGTGCAATATGTTGGCTGTCGCTTTTATTGAGTATGGTCCGATAAATTTCTCGATCAAGAGTCACTCGTACGATATGGACCAACGATGACGCGGTGACAAAAGCGTGGAACAACAAAAGTCCGCGTAGCCCGTGCCCGCGAAATAAAAGACCGGTGGCAGCTGCCGACTTTATTTGAGATCGCCTTCTTGGGGTGAAATTGAAAGCTAAGAAAGTCTCTTTTGGGGGTTTGAAAGCGCGAGAGTTGATGAATGTCGCGAATTTGTTCGCAATCTGTGATTGATTATTAACTACAAAAATCTAGTCCAAATAAATTTAACAATTTTCACTTCTTCATAGAAATCTGTATCTAGTAAATTTATTATTTAATTTACTCCCTATTTAGTAAATTTATACTTTCTTGAGACGGCATTTAGTGTTATTTAATCATAATTACAGCAATATTTAATTGCGGCAATATTTTTTCTTTATTGCAAAAGTATATGAAGTATCGAAAAAGTTGGAATTAATTCGTGAGATTAATCCATCCTAAATTTTCCACCTCTAAAAAATTAATTCATAATTTTGTTATTGTTGTACAAAAAAAAAAAAAAAAAAAAAAATAAATAACGCTGCAATGTAAAATAATTGGAAAATATGCGCAGTAAATTGTGTCTTAAGGGTAGGTTTCTCATTTGAGAGAAATGCGACGCATACATCATAAAAGAACCGCCTCTTTAAATTAATCGCCTAATTTGTACGACGATCTGTACTTGCCGTATGTCGTATTGCGTACTTCAGGGAGGAGAAGGAAGGGCGAGTTCCTCTCCTTTTTTTTTCCCCCCCGCCGGGATACGTTACGCGTTCCGGTCAACCCCCTGGCTGCTGAAAAAATAATTTCAAACAAGCAGAAACGGCGACGGCGAAAGCGACAAGCCGAAAGACGTTACATATCGCACAAGGGTGATCCCTTAGCATGACAATAAGACATCTGCTTGGCACGAGCTCGTCGCGAAGGGTGCAAGCAAGTGGCGCAGCCAGCTCCGGCTAACCATCCTCAACGAAATCGGGCCCCGCGCCCCTTACTCGGGATAATCTTCGACGTTATTGCACCGCGCCGGGGGAAGAAGTGTACGTACAAGAAGAGGGTCCTTCGGCGACGCGACTCTCTTCTCCTCGCTCTGCTAACATCTGGCAGATTCTGAGTTCATCCATCTTAAACACGCCGTAACGACGTGACGTATCGATCGGGCCACTAAAGCATACACACACATGTACGAAAATCGAGTACTACTTGCGATTTGCCCGCGGTTTTTTCAACAATACACTAGCATATATGTATTACTCGCGACATATGTGGAATAGAATAGCTCAAGAGCATGGATATTATTTATATAATTTTTATTTTAATTTTTTTATTTTATTATTTTTTAACTGCTAGTATTTTGAAAATAGTTTTCTCTAATAAAAATTTCTTATATTCTTATATATTCTTATATTCTTATTATCTTATAAGATAATAATCCTTGTTAATCATAATTTTTCTTATTTTTATATCATAATATATTTTTATATTTCTTATCTTGAGAAAGAAGTCAATTTTTTTCCTCGAAATTTTGTCTCTAGAATATAATATTTCTAGTATTAATTTCTTATATTATAATATAGATTTTTTTTATAGATATCGTATGAGATTATAATATCTTGATATTTTATTTTTGTAAATTTTTATTTTAATATTTAATTTTATTGTTAGTGTATATTAGAAGGGATATAAATTTTCACTCCCTCTTCTATATGTAATATCGGAATTAATTAAGAAAATAATGAATAATGGTACGTGTTTCGCGATACTCATTGAGCCTTACGATTTATTCAATGGTGGCCGAGATAAAAAGCACGTCGGTAAAAAATCGCGGCGATCGATACATCACGCGGTATTCGAGGCTGTCGTCGAAAGTGCTTGAGAAAGCAATGGGAATGAAGTGGCATTTTTTGACACGTTGATGCACTACCGAACGCGGGGGATGATGATCAAATGATGCGGTTTATCTCCACCGCGGCAAAAGAAGAAGCGAAGCGGCATGTAAAGTAGCGAGAGGCAATTCGTCTCCGGGATAATAACGTTTCGTGTGTACGCGCACACGAACGCACAATTAATCAAATCCACGCCATATGGCCGCCCCGCGGCAATACGCGGGGATTCGAATTTTTCAATTTGTCGAAGAAACTTCTCTCGTCTCGAGAGAAGAACTTCTCCCATTGGCCGAAGGCTGATGTTCAATCCTCTCATGGGGATATGTATTCTCCCTCGCGTCCGTCACGAGGATAAAACGGGCGCGAGTCGTAGATTGCCACGATATCAGAGATACTCTGCGATATAAATTATGGTTTGCGAAAGAGAAGCTAATGTTGCGAAATTAAAGGCATAATACTTACACGATGTTGTCAGAAATTCGCCATAAATCGCAACTGCAGTCATATGATTCCTTCTTATTTGCGATTCTTCAAGACTCATGATAGAGAACTGAATAGAGTAATGAATTATCATAGAATTTATATATTCGCGATTTTATCCGAGATATTTATACATATATTCCGATTTTAAATATTACTAATTAATTTCTACTTCAGTGCAATATTGTGTATATAAACAGAATATATGTACATTTTTCGTGAAAGATTTACATATTAATGATTTTCATTAATTTCTTCTTTTTTTGTGCGCTTAACCGTTCCTTCATCATTTAATCGATCATCGCCGATAATTTATCTGTTTTCGCTCATCGTGACTTATACATTGGTTCTCTATGCTTATGTTCACATATTAACTAGCTTTACGAAAATATTATCTTTTTCCTATGTCATATATTTTATCAGTGTCTCGTTTATCCATTTATATGCGACTCGATCCTCTATAAACAGACAATTGAAACGAATAAAATGTGAAAAAAAATACACTTGGTTGACACGCGGCCAATAAATGGAATTTTAAAAAACTCATAAAAACTTGGTAATCTTATCCATAACCAAATCGCATTCAGATGGCTATTCATATTTAAAGCTAAATTTTCAAGACGACCGTGGACGCTCGGACGAATTGAGAGGCGGATATTATAAAGTATGGCGCTTTTGAGAGACGGACATTGAAGCGAGTATCGCGCGTGAAATTCTTTCCAAGAAACAGGATACAGGCCGAAACAGAAGGAGCGGTTCGGCTTGGACACAAAGCGGTTCGGTTTCGGTCGAGGAATGAATTGCTAGCGCGCGCGCGGAGCTCTTTCTGGCCTTGAAATGGGAATTTCTTGAATAATTCAAGCTCTAACATAAAAACTCGATTTGCTAAGACGAATCAAGGTGATACTTGTACTCTGCAATTATACAAGAATGGAAAACGTAAATCTACTAGGTTGTGGACGCGCCTTATAAATAAAACGGCAATCGACTTATCTAGGACAATTATAAATTTTTTATAAGCCGCATTGTACCTTGTCGCTGTTGTGATGTCTTGCAACATTGATTGCATCACAAGCTCGAGTAACTTATTTAATTAAATAACGAATCGCATGCCACGATAATCATGCAGATCAATTAACACTTGCGTGCGTGACGTTAACATATAATTACACATTTTTTAGATTACAATATGATCAACGAAATAAAATCTAAAATAGTATATTAAATAAACAATTATTTGAATTAAGTAAAATAAAAATACACTACGCAAAAAAATTAAAGGGCCACTTCCCCCCATATAAAAAAAGGCCAATTATCGAGTAGTTGCATGTTTCTTCAAAACAATCGGAATCAGATCAATAAAAAAGCGTTTTAAAGCTTCAAGTTTCTAATTAGTTTCAGAATTTTTAAATAAATTTCAATTTTTTTTAATCGATACAAAATTACATTGAAAGAAAGCGACGTCCATCGATTGAACAAATTTATCAAAAGTTTGTCGAAAAATAGCGAATTAAAAAAAAATTCTAGCACAATTTCATTAATTGAGTGTTAAAAAACAGAGTTTTAGCTTCAATTTCTTTTTTTAACGAATGTTCTATGATTTTTTTCGCCGAGATATTTATTATTAAAGCAAAATCGAGCTATTGGCTTTTAAAGGCTTATAACTAGTGAAAAAATAATCGTACAATAATCATTAAAAAAGCAATTTAAAGAGAAAAGTTAGCACCTTAGAATGTTTCTATCGTTTTTCAATTGTTATTCATTTTTAAAGCGTAATTGTTATTTAAAAATCAAGTAAAAATTGCATTTTTATCTTTTTTTATTTAAATCAATGAAAGTTAACAAAAAAAGCTAAAATTTTCAACAACTCTACAACATTTACAAGTAAAAAGCATTTCTGTTATTCATACAAAAGGCCGAAGTGTTAAGTTTTCTTTCTACATTTCGAAAATTTAAATTAATGATTATTGTATTATCATTTTTTCATTAGTTATAAACATTCAAAGTCAATAGTTCGATTTTGCTTTAATAATAAATATCTCGACGAAAAGAATCGTAGAATATTCGTTAAAAAAAAAAGAAATTAAAGCTAAAACTCTGCTTTTTAACACCCAATTAAATGAAATCGTGCTAGAATTTTTTTATAAATTCGGTATTCTTGGACAAACTTTTCAAAAATTTGTTCAATCGACGGTCTTCGCTTTCTTACAATGTAATTTTATAACGAATAGAAAGAATTGAAATTCATTCAAAGATTCTAAAACTAGAAACTTCAAGCTTCGAGACGCTTTTTCATTTATCTTATTCCGATTATTTTTAAGGAAATTGCAACTACTTGAAAATTGGCCTTAATTTTTTGGCTTAGTGCATAATAGAATAAATGTAACATATGTAAAACAACTAAATAAAACGAAAGGAGCACCAGAAATATGAAAAATTAGTGTACACGTACATTAAATATTATCTTACTCTGGTCTCTTAATCACCTTTGATTACCAAATCTATGGAGGATTTATATCAACTGCGTTTTATGTTGAGACAATGAAGACAACACGGACAATGTGCGTTGTCGAGGTGCACAATGTAATAAATTTTACTCGACAGACTCGATAACGCATTAATAAATAAATGATGAAGGTGCAAAAATAAAAATATACATTCACATTACGATTTTTCCGGTTAAGATACGACCACATTAATATGAAATATGAGCACGTATTTCGCAATTTTTTTAACGTGCGTTTGTGTTTTACGTTCAATAACCGTTTTATAATCCTTGAAAATAAAAACCTTTCAGTAGATACTTACTGGACATTTACTGAAATCAAAACGTCTAATTTGAACGAATTGACCTCAAGCGAAGCGCTTCTTCTGGAATATCTGTATTCCAGAAGAAGTAGCATTGTAGAAAATCTACATGATATTGCGATATTGAGTCCTTCAGACGCGCGATATGAATTTTAATGATACAAATGCAATCAGCAAATTATTCCACGAACACCAATTAAAATCGTTCACGCTCGAAATCCAAGACAGTTAGATCTACATTAGGATTACACGTAGGGTGTTCTCGTTCAATTTTAATTAATCCATGTTCTAAAATCAGAATACTATTCACGCCAATATAAATTCATGTGCTTGTTGAGTACATTGCTTCATTAAATATATTTGCTTTTGCACAAAAATCCTTATCATTTTATTTACATCATACACGATACGCGATAAAAACACGTGATGTAATTTAAAGTTTAATTTTGTTGTTGCAATAAATAAAGAGAGTTAACGTTTAAGAAATATTTTTACAATCTCTCCCTCATATTTTAAAATTTGTTTATAAAATCTTAATCGTCAATTTCTTTCATCATAGAAAAAAATACGATTTTTCTTATCTGGATATCTTTTTTCAGATAGACACGATATTTTTGATAAATATTTTTACTATTTATTTTTTTGCAATATTATATAAATATTTTATATACATTAAGGGAAAAAGTCATAAAAACTGTGTTCGACACATCGATATTATTAAAATATAAATAAAATATTTAATATAAAATTTATGTTAAGCGAACAAATAAATATTTGTAGTAATATTTTTTTTGTAAATGTTTCTCAAATAAATTTGCCAGGATATTGATTATGATAAATCTTATGATCTGTTAAATCTAAGATTAAAAAAATATTTATAAAATATCTTGATAAAGATTTATAAAACATTCAAATAATTATTATAAATATATAATTATAAATATTTTGTATATATTTTATAAATATTGTGTGTTGCCTGGGTTAGAACTTTATTGTTCACTTTCACTTTATCTTTAATTGTTATGTATGTAATTATAGTTATATAATTATTGACCAAAATTCGCACATTGTACTTTAATATTTGTCGATGACAAGTCGACGGCAAATTGTAATTCGAGCGTGCGACGCCCTGCTAGCCTTCGATTTCCGCTGGGAACGAGAAGCGAAACATTCGTTAACGAGATAAGCAAAGGACAGACAAATCATTAAGAAAGCGAAAGCCAGGCTACCCTGTTTTGCCTGAACCATTCGTTCGATCACGCGCTGATCGAGGATTTATTATATTCCAGAGAGAGAGAGAGAGAGAGAGAGAGAGAGAGAGAGAGAGAGAGAGAGAGAGAGAGAGAGAGAGAGAGAGAGAGAGAGAGAGAGAAAGGGGCGATCAAACGCGGAGTGGTCACAACTGTGATTCGATAATTTAATCTTCCGAGCTCAACAAGCCTTTGATAAGAGAATATTAATCGTCCCTGTTCCCGGGCCGCGTCGCTTTATCAACCGGAAGTATTGCTTTCTACCGATCAAATTTATAACCCAATTTCAAAATCATATGTTACATGATGTCGCATGAATAAAAATAATCGGATTTGTAACACTTCTCATGATGTGTGTGTCAACTTTTACGAATAAACATATGCGTAAAAACGTCACAACCGGAAATAGTGTATTATTTCTCACAGACAGTAAAAGACAAAATAAGAGGAGAAATGTTGAAACAGTCATAATTATATTATTAATATATAAATTAGTATGATTTAATGTTCAAAAAATTTTTATTTGCAAAATTTTTAAAATACTTTTATTATTTAAATAACAATTTTGCAATAATAAATAAATATAACACTAAAAGCCTTTAATAAACGATATATTTCAATAGTATTATTATTAATGTTACAACATATATATATATAGGGAAACGTGGGGTAGAACGGCCAACGTAAGCATTGAGCAAGTTTTCAACATATTAAAAAAAAATAAATCGATCTTTTTTTTTACTAAAAATATTCTTTGAAATATCCACTATAAGAAAAAACACAAGTTTATTATAAAATAATAGTTTAAATAGACGAGATTATTGATTTAGTAAAAGCCTAGGTTTTCGTGATATGCTTTTCATGCGGGGTATAATGGACTTCCTCCAAAACTTGTTTATTTCATTAACATTGATGTTTAAAACTTCTTAAAAGTTGTATATTATGATATGATATATAGAACATAAGAATATAGATCTGTATTTTTAAATGATAACTATAAATTAATAAATAGAAACAATTCTCTTGTAATAATAAATATTTTTCTCTTTAAAACATGGAAAAATATCCTTTAATGTAATAATTTTTAGTATTAATTTTGAAAGACAACATCTACATATACTCTCTTTCTTTCTCTAGTATAAAAATAAAAAGTACAACATTTCGTGGGCTAATATTTCATTAAGCCTCAAAACGTATTTATTTACTTTTGATCATATAAAAAATTATAATTCATCAATATTTACATAGACACAGTATGAAATTAATAAGAAAAGATCATTTTAAATGTATTTACGATAATAAAAAATAGAATTTTATCATTGTTTATCTTACGTAAATATATCGAAGAATTACAACTCAGTCACAGAGAGCACAGCAAGCGCATTAAATAATTTATAACAACTTTCAACTAAAAATATCGCGACCACTAATAACAGCACGCAGAAAGAGACACCTAATAGCAATAATTGCAACATATTTCATGACATGGTAGCATCTCTGTAAAAAGATATCGACTCTGCACCATTGTACCCCGCGATGCCGTTCTACCCCACGTTCCCCTATATATATATACACTACGTAAAAAAATTAAAAAGGCTACTTTCTTTCATATAAAAAAGGCCAATTTTCAAGTAGTTGTAACTTCCTTAAAAATAATCGGAATAAGATCAATAAAAAAGCATTTCAAAGCTTCAAGTTTCTAGTTTTTGAATCTTTAAATGAATTTCAATTCTTTCTATTCATTAGCAAATTACATTGTAAGAAAGCGATGTCCGTCGATTGAACAAATTTTTCAAAAGTTCATTCAAGAACACTGAATTAAAAAAAAATCCTAGCACGATTTCATTAACTAGTGAAAAAATAATCGTACAATAATCATTAATTTAAGTATTTGAAATGTACAGAAAAAATTTAACACTTTAGCCTTTTGTACGAGTAACTGGAATGCTTTTTACTTGTAAATGTTGTAGAGTTCATTAAAATTTTAATGTTTTTTCATTAATTTAATTTCATTGATTTAAATAAAAGAAAGATAAAAGTGCAATTTTTACTTGATTTTATATATTTTACTATATATATATATATATATATATATATATATATATATATATATATATGTATATAGCATGTATGTATATATGCATAGATTATTTCATTTTTAATTTTATTTTCACACTATATTTAAAAATAATCTTTATTTTTTATCGTACTGTTTGGATTGGCAAGAACGACTTGAATTCTTCAATCGACAAAAACGTTTGTTCAACAAGAATTTAAATGCCTAACAGAATATTATGCAATTTCAGGCTCACTCACGCATAGTGAACAAGTCGGCGTTTTTCACAACATTTCCGCCTCCCAGACAGGACACTTTGCGCGTATAATATAAAGGCGTAAGCAGAAAAAAGAGCACAACCGGCAGCATCGGGAAGGCGTAGCGGCTTAAATTCACGTGACACTCACTTACGATCGACGTCGTGTGTCGTGCACACGTATATCGTCGGGGAATGTGCACTTCGTTACACATTCTGGCCGCTCGTGTCACCATCCAGGCCAGCTGCTCCTCCTGTTTTGTCATTGAAGCAGATCCGTTCTTTACTGATCGATTTAAACGAGCGCTTCAAAAAAATTCGTTAAATTATCGATACACTCTAGATTTTTTATCGATAATTAATTTTAATCGATAATTTTGCGTTTTATCTGTACAAGATTTTATATATTTATTTTACAAATGAAATTTTATTATTGTTAAATAATTATTACATATTAATTTGCTATATAAATACAATATGTATTTATTTATTGAATTATTTTTATATATATTGTAGCTTTAATGTAGCTGTAAACTGGAATTCAGTTCAATATCAGGAGTTTAAAATGACTAATCTATAAATTTATAATAATAATAATAAACAATATCTTAATATAACTAACATTGCATTTCAGTCAAGCAACGATTAGTTTGATCAATTTTTACAGTATTATGTTATTTTCTAATATATTAGAAAAAGAGAAAGAGAGAGAGAGAGAGAAAGAGAGAATTGAAGGAAATATTGATTTTTACAGTTGAAAATAAATCTACAAAAATTTGTCGCATCATTAACATGCGTAAGTAATGACTGTCCATAATTTAATAATTACAAATATAAACGTAATAAATTACTAATACGTGAAACATCAATCTTATTCGGCACAAATGACAAACGCTCGGTAAATCTCTCTCTTTCTCTCTCTCTCTCTCTCTCTCTCTCTCTCTCGTTCATCATTTATCCTTGCTCAGCGATATATTGGCGAGACTCGCGGAATTTCAAGCTTCCAAGTACCTGCCGCGAGGCCGCGGCTCCGAGAATTTATACGCCGTGTGACCGCGGGTTCACAACTATCCTTTTAACCCCCGCGTCGCTTTAACTCGCGCCGGCTTATTACGTCTTCTGCATGACAGCACGCGTGTGTATTCACACGTGTGCGTGACGTTGGTTAAACGACGCTTAAGTTACGCATCGTCCGTAGGCGACGTGGAATGCAACGCGAGACAATTCACAAGCGATACAAGTAAATTCCGGCGAAGTCTCATTGCGTTTTATGCATCACCTCCAGCTTACACTGTATATCGAGAAATTTTTATAATTCCCACCTAAATAGTTTAGAAATATGCGTTTTATCATAATTCCTTATGTTAAGTATATTTGAATGTGAAAAAGATTGAAGTATGAATTTTAAGTACCTACTGAACCCTTTATGAATCTTAAATATTTTTGATTACCAATTTCGAATGATCTTAATATTAAAGCAAGTATTTATCTGTTTTCAGTTCGACTTCTATCTAGGGTTCAACGACTTCTGAAGTATACAGAGGTCTTCCGCTGTTCTCGTTTCGTGCTTTAAGAAAAATACAATATGTTGTACTGTGTTTATAGAGTTAAAGATGTGTATAGAGAAAAAAATGCGCTCACGGCACGGTTTTATCTTGCCTTTTGATTTATGCTAACGACTATTTGCCGAATGTAAGATAAGAGGATGGTAAAAGGGCAGGGACAGTCGTGTCATTATTACCAAAGCAATGGAATTTAGATGCACTGACGTAACTATAATGAGCTAACTTTGAATACATCTCGCATCACAAATAACAATCGATTGAGTGATGCAAATAATGGAATGTCACGTGTATCGACCGTTTATTAATAACGTTACGGAAAAAAAAAATAATTTATATGTATAATTTTACAATATAATATAAAATATATCTTATAATTTATTTTATAATTAAAAAAGTATTTATATCGCCTCTTTTTTTTAAGCAACGGCTACACCTTGATGTTGGTGGGAGGGTTCAGTATCCGAAAGATTTATTTTAAAGGGGAGGCTAAGTATACCCAAACGGTTTTAAACAGTCTTTAAAGACGAATTCGGGAGTGTCGTGCGTAAGTTTTTATTGTATCGTGGACGGTTTGTGGCGTCTTAATTAGTTCAAGAATACCGTGCAAAGTATCGCGCTTTCGTTTTTATCATGCCGCGTAAAAAAAAAACATAACAAACTACACATTTTGGCGAGTGAGTGCAACGAACCGTGACAACCTGAGAGGACGAAGCCTGGGAGACATCGAGCGAAGGCGAAGCAACCTTGGGTATATAATTTATTATCTATATATCATATTTTTATTATTTGCAAACACATTTATTCTCGTTTATTCGACTAGCTTATTTTATTTAGATGATTTCAATAAAATTAAATAAAATTGTAGAAAAGAAACTTTTTTACATTTTACAAAAGTTTAAATTTAAGAAGAACAAAATGATTATTTATTCAGAAATTATAAGTATTAATTATTTCGTCAATTTCTTTCTTTTGTTTATTATTATACGTATCGAATGTAAAATGTTGATCTGAATTTAATTCATAGCAGCGTCCAAAATAATTAATTATTACACTATTTGAAGAAAATATAATTTTGAGCGCTACTGTAAATTGAATTCTATATTTGAATGTTACAGAGCAAACGCGTTGATTGAGTGACAAATTTATTTTATATTATAGTATTTAATTTAATTTAATTTTATAGTAAAAAACGCCAATATATACATACATAGGTATATGTGGGTGTATACATGTGTCTTAATTTTTTAAACTTCTATTTTTGTTGCATAAATTTAAATACAGAAAGATTTTTTATTAATTAATACATTTTATTAATAAATAGATTTTTAAGAATAATTTTCTTAGACATATATCCAGTTCAAATAACTGTTTTTATCACGGGATGCAAAGTAAGCCGATATGACGACACATCAATTGATTTGATTTATTTTGTAATCTCTTCCTTACCCTGCCCCGACCCCCCACCTCCACCCCGGTATCAAAATACTGTACTTCTTGCTCCAGTCACGCCTTTAGGACCAACAGGCGAGCAGGCGAGAGATAGTTAATCGTCTTTGTTACTCGTACCATCCATTGAATTCCATATCAGGGTAACAAGGCACGATGCCGACCTCTAATCATCCGTAGGGATTTACTGCCTATGAGCAGCTTCATCCAGCCCCTCGGAGACTCCGCATCCCCTCCCCCTCCTCCCTTGTTCTGGTCTGACTATAATCACAGTGAGACTTTGGCGAATAGCCTTATTTCGCGATAGCGTTGGTCTGGGTTTCAAGAGGCGCCGAAATTTTTTTTGCGAGCTCAATTCTCGATTAACTTTTTTTAGTAATCTCACTGCGTATCGTGTGTATACATGACATACGCACATTGATAGAAAATCATTAACTTTATTATTAATAACGATTGAGTAACATTCTCATTCGAATATTTTATTATTATTCCGATTTGATTAAAAATATATACAGTAAATATATTTGAAAAATAACATATAGTCGTACACATAAATGTGCATTACCGATTTAACGTTAATTTAAGAAATTAATTTTTTAAGAAATTTTTTTTTTATTTTTTAAAATATTGATTTTTTATCAAAATAAAAATTATGTAATATAATTAACTGTAAATATCAATTTCGAAAAAACTAAAATACATAATATATGTTGTCAAAAAATTATAATATAGTACATACCTTTCAAAGAAAAATATACAGGGTATCCTAAAACATGTAAATTTTTTTAAGGGTAGAGTCTCTGGAGGCAATTTGGAGACGATTTTTCCTCAGCGAAAATGTTGAAGGAAGCTCATTTTTTGCAAGCTTTCAATTTTTGCTATTACAGATCTTTGTAACTAGCAATAAACTTTAAATTAATTAAAATAATTAAAATTTATATTAAAATAAACTTCACTTAAAATTAACTGAAAAATATAGTTCTATTAATTTTTTAACTCTATAAAGTTTAATTTATGAAAAGCTCTTCTTTTTTAATCGTGTCTTATACATACTCGAAAATTATTAATGCCTCTATACTTCCACTGCGGAAAAATTGTCTCCAAATTAGCCAGAACATCTGCTCTTAAAAAAAAATTTGGAGGTTTTGGAACACCCTCTATACAATAGAAATAGATACAATATCGCGACTTTCTTTACTAGACACTTTCGTTCTCCTCTTTCGCGCACGCTTAGAAAGTACAATATAATCGCGTGATTAATAAAAGAGAGCGAGAAAATGTGCGAAGGTCGTCGATGCGATATTTTAAAGTCTGGATTATGCAGCGTTAATTCGAGCCGAATCCCAAGGTGTTCTTACAGCAATCGGCCATGTCGACCGCGCCGAACGATTTGTCCAGGTGGCTTTATCGAGGCCGCGCTGTACACGTCGTTTGAATTATGACAAGACAAAATAAAGATATTGGTGGACCACGGTGGTGGAGAGATCTTGCATAGCGAGAAGCGATGAGAGAAGAATGCGGTCTGTCCCGAATTGGTGGGCCGATAGTTGCGCTTCGCGCTTGATGATGCACTGGCTCGTGTATATCTGTGTGTATATGTGCGTATGTGTGTTCCTACAGCGCCACGTGTGTCATCCATTTTTCTGACGTTCCTTAAAATTTGTCGGCCTAAGCTTGGGTTGCTATAACGAATCCGTTTGGCGACGTCACTTAACGAATCCCGATTCTTCTTGAATCCTGATCGTCTTGGATCGGATGTCCCCTTTAATGGATGCGTCTGAATTGCAAGGCCTGAACCGTTTTTTGTGCAATTTTACGTAAGAAAGCTTATAGATTGAAAAGAACTGACCAAAGGAAGGAAAAACATTCAACGAACCTGACATGTTGAATAAAGACATTAACACAATCTCTCTCTTAATTATTTGTGTTATAATTAATTTATTACTTTTATCTCTGAATCACAAAAAGAACTCTTTTAACCCTTTGAGTCACGAATTTTTCTAATTGTCAGTATTTTACAAAATTTGGTATATAAGGTTTTGGGGTTGCTGATTACGAATCCGTTACGAATCCGATTTACGAATACATTTTATGGAGATTTTCAAAACTTTACTTCCGTCATATTGGATCTCTATATTAAATTTTGGAAATTAAATTTTTCTTCCTTTAGATTCAGATTTTGCGATCTAAAAACACCTTCAGAGAAAAAATTTAAAAAAGAATGCAACTGTTACTTTTAATTTAGAACAGAAAATATTGTTTTTTATATATTTTTTATCAAAAAAAGGATTTAACAAAAACAACGCGGTGGAAAATTTTAAAAAAATTCTGAAAAATATTTTAGAGTGTACTAAGATTATCAAAAAATTGCCGTATTTATTGTCATAAAATAGATTAGTAGAAAATGCATTTTTTCGTAAAAAAGTACTAATTTTGACTGTTTGTTTATATATGGTATTTTTACAATTAACAATTAATGACTGTTCATATTTTTTTACACTTATTAATGTTCTAGAGACTCTGTAGAAACAAAAAATCCGGTATTTGTTGATAAAAAAGTAATTAAAACAATAAAAAACTACGAGAAAAAGGTGGGTCTCTGGGTGACCCGCTGTGACTCAAAGGGTTAAGTTAAAATATCCCTAAGAATTACAAAAGCATTTTTTGTAGAAATTAGAAGACATCTTTGCGCGATTTCCGGTCGGAAAGAGAAATAATTGTCGATTAAAATCAAGTGTTTTAAAAAGTAAAAAAAAAAAAAACAGCAAAAAAAGGAATATTAAAAGGAATATGTACGTAATTCCCTCGCAAGCAGCAAATCGCGAATGAAAGGAATTTCTCGGCTACTCCCATTAGTTTCTCTTTTTTCCTCTCCTCCTCTTCTTCTTCCTTTCCCTCTTAGTGATTGCGGCTACAGCGCGCCACGAATGCCCCACCGACAGAAACGAAATCGAAAGGTTGAGGGGTCAGAGCAGGAGGCTCCACCTCCGGCTATATCTACGTACACCTACGCATCGTATAGTGCCACGCACAGTAAACACACGCATTTGACGTTACACACGTGCGCACACATTCGCTCGCGCGCACGTGGCACGTCCACATGTGCGGGTAAATATGCTACTCCAGTCTACTTATCCTAGTATATTCAGTATAGTCTTTGCAAGTGCCTATGTTTCTATAGATGTCAAAGCAAATTTTCATATAAACGTTAAAATGGAGAAAAAGTTTATAATTCTACAAGTTTGATGAAATATGGAATATTATTTTTTTATCACAAAGTGACAGAAAAAGCTTTAAATTTACATTTCTTTTTGTTTCGTTAATTATTGTAAAACCGGCGTGCAAACAGAATGAGATCGTATATGATACGAAGGCACCAGTCACAAAATACGGTCGCGATTATTGGATAAATGCTCCCACCGGAGCAGCTCGTTAAGTATTTTTTACGAGCTCGCGAAAGCGCGCGAAATATACCTCTTACGGAAACGAGCAAACCGCTACAATAAATCGGACGTAATAAGCCGATTAAAATTCCATCCGGAGAATATTAATGAGACGATGATAGCCGTGCAAACAAGACTCAAATTGAATTCGTTGCAATTATTTCGAGTTGTCGTAATACTTTTTATGGCATGCAACAAGCGTTATTCGGCTGCGTCAAAATTTCATAAATCTATACATCTCGAAATTAATGAATTTAGATTAGAATTTGTATAATTTAATCTCAAAATCACTAATATTCTCTCATATCAAACTAACTTTTTTATAGCAACTATACGATTTTAATCGTAAGACACGAAAATAAAAATTTAATTATACAGGGCAAATCTTTACTTCAACTTACAAGTTAATTATTAATTTAAATTTAGAAGGTTAAAAGTGTCAAATGTTAAATTCATGAATTTCGAATTGTATTAAATTTATTAATTTTCGATGTAGCTGATGCGTCCAGTTTCTCCTCAAGATTGACGGCAGTCGGATTCTTCTCCCGTTTATTTTCTTGCTTTCATTTCTATTCAAATAATACAACTAAAAAAATGTTATACAAATTTAAAATACTAGATGATTTTAATAGATTTATTGCTTCTTTTAAAATTCGATTGATATTATATCGTGCTATTGATATATTATCCGGCAGAAAATCGGATATTAAGGGGGGACGGGCATTAAACCAACGGCATTCGCCAATAAAATAGCACGACAAGAGGAATCGTTACTCCGACAATAACATTGGATCAATCTCGCGTGCTTGTGTCAAAGTGCTATGGATAGAGAGCAAGCAGCGAACGCAACAAAAAGCAATAGAAATGATTACCAACAACAACCACTACCACCATCACCAGCATCACCATCCACCATTGCCGCCGCCGTCGTCGCCACCACTACCATAATCGACGTGGTCGCGACTGCCAGCGAGAGAGCCAGCAACACAATAAGGGAGCACGAGAGGAGTGCGAAAGCACGAGCGAGCAGACTCGACAATGCGGCAGGTACCTTACCTACCTACCTACCTACCTACCTACCCCGCAGGCATTCCATCAAGATGCTATCGAGAGAGCGCTCTGGCCGAGGGGTGGACACAAGAAGGAGAGGTGATCCAAAGGGAGAGAGAAAGATAGGGGGGGGGGTCCGAGGAGAATGAGAGCCGGCGAACTCTCGAGGAGGAGGCCGGCGAGAGATATTAAAGGATGCTGCGCCGCCGACGGGAAGAGGACGAGAGAGAAAGAGAGACAGAGTAGAGGCATCCTGTGGCGCGGTGGGTCCCAAGGTACGAAGGGATCAGGGCCGACCGGCACGGCAAGGCAAGGCAAGGCAAGGCAAGGCGCGGTGAAACGAGATGGGACGAGGCGAGGTGAGGGCCCGTTTGTGTCCAAACCCGAGAGGCCCGGGCGCGAACCGCGCGCTTCGAAAACGTGACTCTGGACTTGGACTGAGAGCCGGGCGTGCATCTCCTCTCTCATAGGCGTTGACTTCTTTGTCGGTGGAACAGGCCCGCCGCTTCTCTCTCGCTCTGCAAATCGGCCCGTATTAACCCGTCATCGCGATAACATCGCGCTGCGTCGCGGATAACGCGTTTTCGCCGTCCCCCGATGGGGTCCGCCTGACTTTCCTTCCGATCCAAAGAGAAATGCTCATGTGAAAATATATACGACATGAATGACAAAGCAAGTTTGCAGATTTCGATTGTCATATTTTGCAATTTGCCTTTATATCTTCTTCTTGTTAATGTAAGTCCAAATTAACATTTAGCGTTACCTCCTAGACAGCACGCATGTCCAAAAGACATCTTTAGGACGATAAGATGTCTTCGCATAATATGTTAATTGGACGTCGTTACGCAAGCAAATCGACTTGCATGTGTCATTCTTATTAAAGATTATTCTAAAGAATAAGGCTCGATGCTAATGTTATGATGCTTAATGCTATACTATTTTTAGAGATCCAAAAGGCGTTCAGAAGACATGCCGAAGATGTCTTTGGGACAACAGGACGTTGAACGACTTTTGGATATGCATGCTGTCTGGGATCTCTGAAAAATAGTGAAACTCATGACATTAACGTTGAGCCTGATCCTTGAGAATTCTTTAAAACAATTTTCAATAACTTTACAACAATAACACATCGAAATCGGTTTTGCTTGCATAACCACGTCCAATTTGACATATTACGCACGCAACTGCGAGAGAGCACTCCGTCAAACTTCTTGGCGGCGGCGAGAGCAGCAGCCATACATATTCGTTTAAAGCCCGACGGACTACAAACGAAGAAGAAAAAAGCAGTGACCGAAGAAAAAGTTCGGTAGTGGAGGTCGTGGATGGCTTCCCGCCATTCCCAGCTTGCTTTAAAGGGCAACACTTATACTCAGATTGGATTAAAGGTCTGCTACGCGTCGGCAGAGGAGTGGTAGACGACGGCGTGGGGTCGGCAGGAGGTAAAGGGAGAGGAAAGACGGTTAGGTTGAGACAAGGTGGAGGTGGGAGAGGAGACGAAGGTATGCGAGACGACAGTGTGCGTGTGGGCATACATACGTGCGTGCAATCGGAGTGCAGTGTCGTATGTGCACTTATACATTTATATAAGAGCGTGTACGCGAACCCGTACATGCATACATGTCTATAGACCCGCCGCCGGCCCACCTTCACAAGGTGATTCACTGGCGATCCTGGAGTGCAGTGTGCTCAACCATTACGTACTCGCGAATCACTGCAGAAATGTTCGACACTTTAGGACAAATCATTGTCGGCTGTATTGCTTCGCAGACAACTTTAATTGACTGACGACGCTCTCTAGAAACATCCTTGAAGATTCTATTAGGGATGTTTAGTACCTATTTTTAAAAATATAGGAATTTAATAAAATTTTCACAAATCGTTCTGATACATGTTCAGAGACTTATAAAAAAATCTGGAGTTGATTCACTGAAGCAATCAAAAGTTATAAGGATTTTAATTTGCAATCAATTTACCCGTCGATATTATTATAAATATAATTATTTTGTGGAGCTAATTATAAGTAAAAGTATTAATATAATTATAAATATAATTATTTCTATCCTTTTTAACCCTTAAATTGATACGATTAGAGATTTTCTATCTTATAAAAAACCTGTGATCTTGTTGATTTAAGAGCTAAAATAGATAGAAATAATGATAGGAATTTATTCAAAATTTGCAAAAATATAGTTTAAATATAGAGGAAATATTTGATCACATAATTTTGGTCAAGTACTGACTAGTTCAAAAGATATTGAATATAATTTTCTTCAATTTCGTCCTATTATCCGAGATGACAGATTATTTATTGTGAAAACGAAATATATAATATTAATTTTTTAAGAGATATATTTAAATGTTAAAATTATTTATAAATTTTCTCACGTAATATTACGTATGTATTATCCGTTTGAAAATAAGACATATTTTATGTCATGGACATTTATAGTTGAAACGAACGACAAAAATCGCTATTTATTTAATATTCTTACGAGAATTCCGGGACAAAGACGCAAATAGTAAGCTATAACGTATCACCATTGCTGCTCGCAGCGATAAAAAGGATACGTGTTACTGCTGTCGCGCGAGAACACGCTGTAATCTGTCGGCTGAAACGCACGAAGAAAGTGCACGAAAATGTTTACAGAGGCTTTGGATCTCGTGCGTCTTTCGACGTCTTGCAATCTCTCTCCTCTTTCTTCTCTCTCTCTCTCTCTCTTTTTCACAGCGTCGAATAACGAATGTGTGTTGGCGTCCGAAGTCCGAAATGCCGATGCAATGGGAACCGCCCGGGGCGTGTCGGTGCATCCAGCAAAGGCTCTCAATCGCAAGAACGGCCAGCCTTTGATTTTCATCAAAGATTCTTTTCGGGTATACGCGAGATACAATCGTAAAGTGCCGTTAGGTCGCCACGAAACGAGACACTTGCATCTATCTCGCGGGAAAAAAGGCACTTCAAAACAGAAAAAAATAACAGTTTATTATTGTGAAATAACTTAAAATTTTTTATGCTACTCTTGGCGCCCAATATAAAATGTTCCAATGAATTTCCGTATATAATAAGAAAACCTAGTGACAGATTAATGTTACTTATGTAATATAGTGGAGAAAAACACGAAAAAGCAATTAAAAGAGTAGCCTTTCGGGTTTAAACACCTCAACCGTTAGCGAGAACTTGATACAATCCTGGCTGTCCCCATAAAATTCAACGTAGTGTCCCGTGTCGAACAGACTACGTAATCACCTTTTGCGGAGCGAGTGTTACATAAAAAGACGCATGCGAGAATATAACACGACATTAAGAGACGGAAAGTCCGAGAGGTACAAGTCGTTAGCGAATTCTTGGTAAGGATTTTATTTATTCGATCGAACGCGTATTTCTTTCTCTCTCTCTCTCTCTCTCTCTCTCTCTTTCTCTCTCTCTTTATTTCTCTCTTGTATCGAAGATACAGCGATTTAAATGGCCAAGAGAAGCGCCGCGTGCGAGACAAATAATCAAAATAAATAATCGACGCGCTATTAATCCTCGTTAAGGCCTAACCTCCTGATATCAAGATCGATAATTATAATGTAAGTAAGTTGACGTTTCTCTACTCGCAAGAGTATATTACGCATCCAATTTAAGCAGGCGTTATTATCATCTTTATTGACGTCGAGTAGAAACGACGTCTCGCTTTAAGAGACCTACAACATATAAGCGTATTAGTAGAATGAACGCGATTGCGTGATACGCTAGGAAATTGCTCGAGATTGATCATTACAACGAGTGAGTAAATTGCAATGCACGCTTGCAAGACTGATATGCGTGTAATTAGGTTGCTTTATTAAAACATTATATTGTGAAATAGAAATTGCATATATCATATCACTTTGCTAGACATTAATATTAAATGTATTAAAGTGTTTATATATCGCAGTTATCATGATTTACAATATATAATAATAAAAATGATATAAATAATGATATAACGATAAAATATGTAATTATAAAAAATAATAATAATACTTTAAATTTTGAAAATCACGATACACACATAAATGCTGATTTTTTGAACTCGCTTTACAGGATTTATAATTTATAATATAAAATATAAGAGATATAAAATTCTATTTATGATTTATATTTTATATATTATGTACCATGTAATGTGTGTGACGTAAAAAATATTTAAAGAAATAAATTAGTCATAAAATACATATCAGGAGCCATATATGTAGGTACATTAAGATATACAACACATAAATAGATTTCTATCTTGAATTTTGTCAGGAATTATAAATCTTCTAACGTAGGTTTATAGATTATTATTAACATTTAAATTTTCAGAATTTACAGTCTGTGATTATTATTATTATATTTTTCTATTCTATTTTATTACTATATGATTATGTGTATATCGCGATTTTCAAAATTTAAAGTATTATTATTTACTACGCAAAAAAATTAAAAAGCCACTATCTTCCATATAAAAAAGGCCAATTTCCAAATAGTTGTAACTTCTTTAAAAATAATCGGAGTAAAATCAATAAAAAAGCGTTTTAAAACTTGAAGTTTCTAATTTTAGAATCTTTAAATGAATTTTAATTCTTTCTATTCGTTACAAAATTACATTGTAAGAAAGCGACGTTTGTCGATTAAACAAATTTTTCAAAAGTTTCTCCAAGAATACCGAATTAAAAAAAATCCTAACACGATTTCATTAATTGTATGTTAAAGAGCAGAGTTTTAGCTTTAATTTCTTTTCTTTAACGAATGTTCTATGATTTTTTTTTGCCGAGATATTTATTATTAAAGCAAAATCGAGCTATTGGTTTTGAACGCTTATAACTAGTGAAAAAATGATCGTACAATAATCATTAAAAAAGCAATTTAAAGAGAAAAGTTAGCACTTTAAAATGCTCCTATCGTTTTTTAAATCATTATTCATTTTTAAAGCGTAATTGTTGGTTAAAAATCAAGTAAAAAATGCACTTTTTTCTTTTTTTATTTAAATCAATGAAAGTTAACAAAATAACGCTAAAATTTTCATAAACTCTACAACATTAACAAGTAAAAAGCATTCCAGTTACTCGTATAAAAAAGATCAAAGTGTGAATTTTTTTTTTGTACATTTTAAAAACTTAAATTAATGATTATTATATGCAACTACTTGAAAACTGGTCTTTCTTTATATGGAAGAAAGTGGCCCTTTAATTTTTTGCGTAGTGTACAAATATACATATATACAATAGTGATTAAGTGGGAAAGTGATTTCTGTCAAAGAGCCATTGCCATCATCACAATCTTTATGTCATAAAAGTGCGTGACATTGCTCTATTTGTAGCCTGGTCGACAAGATTTTATTGAACACGTTGATATGTCGACAGAAAGAAAAGCCATGATTGCTCGACGTCTTGGCTCGGTCTCTTGCACGCATCTCGTTGTGGCAATTGCGCGGAACATATCGTATTGTTCGCATATCGAATCACCTGTTCAATATCGCGTCATGTGCTATCGACGATCTCGTCGTGAAGCGCAGCACATTCAGCACACATCGACGGGAATTCATTTTACTCTCGATAGACGTGTGCGCACTTCACCTTCACTTTCCATATCCACTCTTAAAGATTCCGGAACTAAACTATAAATACATTTCCACGCAAAAAAAATTGCGCGAGTCTCTACAATTTTAATCTTAGAAAGACATTAAGACTAAAATAATTATTATTATTATCTCAATTATAAAAACATTTTTATTAAATTAATCCTAATATAAATACAATGTAAATTAAAATTATATTATTACAATAAACAATATTTATAAAATATATACGAAATATATTTATAACAATTATTTGAATATTTTGTAAATATTTATTAAAATATTTTAATATTTGAATATTCATAAATATTTTTGTAATTTTAGATAAAAAGTTATCAGATAGCAAATTTTTGAGAAATATTTACAAAATATTACTATAAATATTTACTTTTTCTTTTACTTATATATGTAATATGTATTAATATGTCAAATACAGTTTTTTATGATTTTCTTTTTTAATATATACAAATATATATATATAAAATATTTATGAATATTTATCATAAATATCGTATGCAAATATCGTGGGATATTAAAAATATATCTATCACAACTATAAACTACAATCGCAACAGTTTGATGAAAAGTATTAAACAGTTGCGCAATGTTATTTTTAATTTTGGCGAATTGTCAAGTTTCTTTTTTCTTTGTCAAGTCCTTTCTATTTTGCTAGATTTGTCCGCTAAAAATGGCCACTTTCTAATCTGCTTCTATCCGCTTGTCGACCTGCCCCCCCTCATGTTTCACGGTTTTGGTGATAATTATCACCGTGAGAAACGCCATGTATCACCGGAGGCGACCTACCTCGCGCGAGATGACGGTGGAGATGTTGATGGTGGTGGTGGTGGTGGTGGTGTGTTTTCAAAGAGAAGCCTCTACCTCCTCATGAGAGAGAAAAAGGGCCTAAACGAGGAACAAGCCGCTGCCGCCGACGCGGACTGTCGAAAGAACGAGAATGAGAGAGAGAGAGAGAGAGAGAGAGAGAGAGAGAAAGAGAGAGAGAGAGGGAGAGAAAAAACGAGAGAAAGATAGTGACAAAAGAGAGAAAGCGAAAAAGGACGAGAGTGAAAGGAGAATCGAGAATGAAAGAGGGAGGAACGTGTAAGGGAAGACAGACGGAACGTTTGATTTACGCAACGGGTCATTAAATCGGATGTATTGGGTGATAGAACTTTGCGGCGAAATGACTCTTCAGGATTTTGTTGATAAGCTCTTAATTATTCCGTCTTAAATATCTGATTACTGGTTTTAACAATCAAACATTTGCGAATCATTTTATTGACAAGAGAATATTTTATACTTTTCATTAAATATTATATCTGTGTCACGATTATAGTATAGTTTCCTTTACAAATCTGATAAATGCATCTTTAATATCGGAATAATTTATTTTAAATTTAGTATTAAATTAATAATAAACAAACAATTTTTATACAAGAGGTAATAATTATTCTTTTCTTAATCTCTTTCTAAGATTAAAATTACCATTATATATTATTATAGCTATTTATGTTAATCAAAATAATAAATAATGTTATATGTATATACGAAAATAAAGAGTAGAAAGAGAGACAGAGAGAGAGAGAGAGAGAGAGAGAGAGAGAGAGAGGAGAGGAAAAATATTTAATATACTTAATATGTGACATAAGAGATATCTCGAAAATAAAATCTCGTTTTATAACATGCAAAATTCGATTAAACTTTTTATAATTGCACCGAAAAGAAACAAATAAAAGCCAAAGTATAGTTATTAGTACCTAGAGAGAAGTAGAATAATTTGCATTATACTTACGCACTAATAACTGTGTCTTGGCTTTTATTTGCCCTTTTTGTAGTAATTGCTTTTACATCAAGTTGCTCTTATTTTTTATTTTTACAATTGTTCTCAAATATACTATTTAAAAGATAATGAAAGGTTTCATGCAAAATTAAAAAAACTGACGATAACCTGGTGACTCAAACTTGTTCAATTTGCAATTGATTAAAAGAAGAGAGAGTTTTGTTAAGAACATTTTGAATTTAAATGTTTTATTATTGTTGAGAAATTAAATATATATATGAATTTTATTTGAAATATACAATCTTCCGTACCTCTATTACCGTTGAGAGATATATTGAAAAATTAAACAAAAATATTCTTCTTATTTTGTTGAAAAATATGTTTGCTTATCTTCCGAGGGCGATCGTTGAGAAGTATTCGCGTGGTCATTTATCCTACCTGTTTGAGACGACGGTTCTCAACTTTTTAAAAATATATAATAAAATTCCAACAAACAGGTTTAGCATAAATGAAGATTTCTGTTTGACAAATAGTTCTTTTAAAATCTCGTGGAGTAGTAGAACAGATTTACCTACCTAAAAAAAAAATTCTAGTAGTATAAGTCGTCGCATCACTTCCATTTAATCCAACAATTTCGAGGACTATTAAAAAGATGATGGATTATTGTGAGAATTGTTGTGTGAACACATACTCGCCCACCATTGTTGAAGAAACATTCCACGATATATATTGTTGTATTATTTAACTTTCCTTGAACTTGGTTTTGTGAAACATCTGGTTTCTAAAAAGCAAAACAAAAAATGAAAGAGTAACTATTAATCACAGTTGAAAAATTAGAAAATAAAGGGAGACTAATACTTCAAATAGTATTAATCTTTAGATGTAGATATTAAAATCATGCAATAAATATGTTTAATTTTTCGTGTATATATCTCTCCAATCTTTCTTTAATATAATTTAATATAATCAAATAAATTCGTTCCCTTTTTAAATTTTATACACACTTTCAGCTGTCACTTAATTATACATATATTATTTTGAAATTGAATTGAATTTTTCAGAGATAAAGTAAAAATTTATTTTTTTTTTCATTTCTAGCATTTAAATCTCATTCAACTTTAACAAATATTTAAGGTAATATATTATATATTACGACCAATGGAAAGATTAAATGCCCTACCCGCTATTCGTCATCCGGTCATTTTCAGCCCTCGTAATCCCCTAGTTCTTCTAAAATTATGATCCATCACCAATTTCTCATCCCTGCTGTTGCCACTATCACTTAAACCGAAAGTTACGTAGCAACACATTCCGATCGCGATTTACGCGCGAAAATGTAACCGATAAGTGAAGAGGACGCTCTTACGGTTCGCGTTAGGAGAAACTAGAGGGAGGAAGAGGGTAAAAAAAAATTCGCGACGTAATAGGAACGCGGAGAAAGTCGTACACGAGGACCCGCGGCGAAACTCATTTTAATTAGAAGGGGTCCTGCGCTTTATCGTGAGTCTCTCTCTCTCTCTCTCTCTCTCTCTCTCTCTCTGTCCAGAGAGATCCAGAGACCAAGCTCTTTTCGCTTTCTTCTCCTTCCTCGCGTTCCTCTTCGTCTTTTCCTCGCTGACCGCCTCTAACGCCATCGTAAGCCACATCCATGGAGCCGCCTTGGAATGCGGTTCTACGGACCCATGGGGTTTGCACGACGGTCTGTGGTGTGTAGCACACAGGCCTCTCTTTCTCTCTATCACGCGACCGTTTCTTCACGTACGCCTCACGTATGTGTCCCACACACATACACACACACACACACACACACACACATATATATATATGTGTGTGTGTACACGCGCCGGTGAGAGAACCAAGTGTGCCGCACCGCATCTCGTGGAAAGGTTACTCTCCTCCCGACCGAGTCTCTCGGGAGGAGAGTAAAAGGAGACCTTGTCCTCTCCAGACCCCGGGCTCCTCCCGTTTCTACTCTCTTATTCTCTTTCTCTTTCTCCCTTTCGTCTTCTTTCTCTAGGCCCTCGGCTGGATCCTTTGACTGGCGCATAAGAACAGGAGGAGAGGAGAAAGAGCAAGAGAGAGAGAGAGAGAAAGAGAAAGAGAAAATGAAGGAAGACTTAGAGAAGAGAGGGAAGGAGAGAGAAGAAACGGGACCTCCGTGGAGCTGGCCAAGTCCAGGGAGGTCCTTCCTTCCGTGGCACCGTACGAAACGGATAACCAGAGAGAAGAAAGGAAACGGCTCCTTCGTCGAGGATCAAAAGGATATATCGAGAGCCTTTTTGCTTCTAAGGGATGCGGAGAGTTGGGCGCCGAAGCTGCCCAGGTCGGATTTCGGGATTCTAGAGTAGAGCAGAGAACGACGCGCTCTCATTCCTCTCTTTCTCTCTCTCTCTTTTACTGTGTGTGTGTGTTATGTGTAGTGTGTGTGTGTGTGTGTGTGTGTGCGTGCGTCCGTGTGTGTGTGTGTGTGTGTGTGTTTTGGAAGAAAATATCCCCGCATGTTACACAGCGATTACAGCCACGCCGAATTTCCGACGAAATCACGTTTTCGTCCTGTCAGCTGGTAAAAACTTAAAATATACATCTCAAGAACTCGTTATTATTAATTATACACGAGTAATCCTGTCTGTATAATTAACTGTCAATGTAGATCCTTCTGATATTTTCTCAGGACCTACCGAGGCGTACCCAGTACATCTGTTTCCACTTGATCTGTATTCCTGAATCCAGTGCGGATAAAGAATAGAGAGAACTGAAGAGATAAAAAAGTATAAAACTCAAAGAGTTCGTTTTTGTTGATATATATATATATATATAAATATATATTATACTGTCTCACATTATCAGTTACAATTGCTTTAATAATTCATAAATAAAAATACTGTTTTCCTAAATAATAAATAATTATTTTATGTCTCATTGAAAAAATTCTTAGAGAAAAAAATGTTATATTTGTGCTAATTAAGCAGGTCTGTAAAAACAAATCTAATTGTTGACGAACTAAATCTCTTTCTCATAAATTTTTTTATCACAAAGTACTTGTACCGTTTTCACAATTCGCAGAGACGATCATCAAGAACTTTTAATTATGTATCGAACGAAAATATGTATATATTTCGAGCTAAATTTTTCTCTGATTGTGAATACTTTTATTAATAACTATTTTTTTTATAATAAAATATATTTTAAGAAACGCAGTATAATTTCTTGACATAATGTTAATTTTTCATCAAAATCTTGACGTTTTTATATATTTTTCTTATATATCAATATTTGAATTCGTATTCTTTTAATCATAATTTCACATGTATGTAGGTATAATCATTTCTGCAGGTGTTTGCTTAATGTTAAGAAATTTTAAATTTATCTTCCAAATTCCAACAAGATATTTCACTTATATATTAAAAGGAAAAGAATGCGTGGATTCTGTAGATCGTATAGACCGTGTAGATTAGGATATGTGATGGATGTGTGAATTAAGGTAGGAAAAGGGAGGCATTTAGCGTCTAGTACCAGGATACAGGTTTATCTAGTTCCGACAGTGACTTTTCGGAATTTTATTCCGACCCGCCGGGTGAAAGAAATTCTTAATGATTACAACAATTATACCGATATTCACATATATATATATACATATGTACATATATCACTTAAATGATTACAAGCATCATTGGTACGATGCTTAACATCGTGATCGAGTACGTATGGTCGAAGTCGAATCAATCACGTCGTTACTCCCGTGGGCATCTCCCAGCCAAGGTTCCCTCTTCTCTCCTCTCTTTGCCGGCGAACTCGAAATAGGGCAGGGATATCGCCTGACGAGACGAGAGGCGAGGATTCGCGTGTTTCGCCTGCTGGCTACGCCAGTTCGTTTTGGCCGCAACGAAACGCGGCGGCGGCACGTTTGGGACCACCGGACCCCCTACACTTTCGCCCCCCTCCCCCCTCCTCCTCCTCTTTCCTACCCCGTTCACGGCCGGCTCCTCCGCCGCCCTTTTATCCGTCGGCCGTGCCTTTCCACGCACGTCTCGTCGGCGATTCCCGCGGGCGCGCCTTCTCCTCACTCATATCCCTCTTCGGCGGCCCTCCTCCGGTTCCTTTTTCATTTTTGTTCTCCGCGCCGCGTATGCATCTACTCACAGTATTTGGATGCTATCGATCGAAATTTTGTAAAATCGAAAAACATTTTCATATTGATATTTATTCATATCAAATTTAATATTTAATATTAAAATATATATATATATATATATATACTGTGCAAAAAAATTAAAGGGCCATTTTTTTCTATATTAAAAAGGCCGATTTTCAAATAATTGCAACATCCTTAAAAATAATCGGAATAAGATCAATAGGAGAGCATTTTAAAGCTTGAAGTTTCTAGTTCTAGAATCTTTAAATGAATTTCAATTCTTTCTATTCCTTACAAAATTATACTGTAAGAAAGCGATGTCCGTTGATTGAACGAATTTTTCAAAAGTTTTTCCAAGAGAATACCGAATTAAAAAAAATCCTAGCACGATTTCATTAATTGGGTGTTAAAAAAGTTTTAATTTTAATTTCTTTTTTTAATGAGTTCTATGATTTTTTTGCCCAGATAATCATTATTAAAACAAAATCAAGCTATTTACTTTAAACACTTATAATTAGTGAAAAAAATGATCGTACGAAAATCATTAATTTAAGTTTTTGAAATGTACAGAAAAAACTTAACACTTCAGTCTTTTGTACGAGCAACTGGAATGCTTTTTACTTGTAAACGTTGTAGAGTTTATAAAAATTTTAGCTTTTTTTGTTAACTTTCATTGATTTAAATAAGAAAAGATAAAAATGCAATTTTTACTTGATTTTTAAATAACAATTACGTTTTAAAAATAAATAATAATTGAAAAACGATAGAAGCATTTTAAAGTGCTAATTTTCCTCTTTAAATTGCTTTTTTATTGATTATTGTACAATCATTTTTTCATTAATTATAAGCGTTCAAAGTCAATAGCTCGATTTTGCTTTAATGATGAATATCTCGGTGAAAAAAAATCATAGAACGTTCGTTAAAAAAAGAAATTAAAGCTAGATTTCTACTCTATAACATACAATTAATGAAATTGTGCTAGTATTTTTAATTAATTTAGTATTCTGGAATTTTTGAAAAATTTGTTCAATCGACGGACGTCGCTTTCTTACAATGTAATTTTGTAACAAATAGAAAGAATTGAAACTCATTTAAAGATTCTAAAATTAGAAACTTGAAGCTTTAAAACGCTTTTTTATTGATTTTACTCCGATTATTTTTAAAGAAGTTACAACTATATGGAAATTGGCCTTTTTTATATGAAAAATAGTGGCCCTTTAATTTTTTGCGTAGTATATATAAATAATAAATACATAAAAATATTTTTTATGCATAAACTCAACAAGTCATATAAAATTGTTTAAGGTCGTTGAAATAATGATATCTTATTTTATTCGTAATGTAATGAATTATTTTGAAATTATATTTGATAGATTCTACTATTTTTTAATATGTACAAACAAATACAAAATTATGTAATATATGAGAAAATAAAAATATTTTTAAAGTAAGAAATAATTCAAGAAAAAATTATTGATATTATTATTTAGAAAAAAAAAGATAATTATATTATGATATATTACGATTACTTTTATATAATATTCTATTTAATATAAACAATAATAATTCAACAATATAATAATTCTTATAAAATAAAAAATTAAATTAAAAGATTAAAAATACTACTAATTATAAAAAAAAATACTATTTAAGTTGAGCGCAAACAAAATATGCATATAAGCTTTTGAATAAGCTTCCGCCGATTTTCCGGTAACTGACAACAGTTGTTCATTGTACGCAAAGACATTTTACCGATATGATATCGCGCGGACACATCGATAGCGAGGAAGTTTACGATGACGCGGGCCGACGTAACTCGCATAAATAAGAAGGCTTGGCCCGGCAACTGGAGCTAAACGGACCTGTTTGCCTCGACGACGCGTGTGAAAGTCTCGCCGACTCGTTAACGCTACCCTTAGAAGACTCCTCGGTTCTGTCATACTGTTTTGCGACGGAGATGAGAATAGGGACGAAAAAGAAAAAGAGAGAAAGCGAGCAGGCTTCTTAAGCTGGACCGAGGAAAGCTGCGAAAGATGAACAGACAGTCAAATGCGAGACGAAAAAGGAAAGAACAAACTGCGTGATGGGAAAAGCAAAGCTCCAGGTCCATCCACGGAAGAAAATAAACGGACAGACAGCACGTTGTCGTTGTCTCGGCAAATTAACTGTCGTCCCGCGGATAGTTTCAGTCGCTCTTTGTTCAACGCAAAAGTCCTATGAATTCTTAAATAAAAAAAAATGTCGAGCCGATAGCAGTTTAACTATAATAATAATCGTAGTACAGGAATCGAATCAATATAGAAATTTCAAGATACGAAATTATTACGATATTTTATAATGGATCATGAAAATTATATATGCAGGGTGTCGACGAATAATTTTCGAGTTTTAAAAGATTGAAAAAGAAGAGCTTTTTATAATAAATTTTGTGAGGTTAAAACATAACTACATTTTTCAATTAATTTTAAATAAAGTTGACTTCAATAAAATGTATATGTATGATAGCGACAAAAATTAAGAACGTGCAAAAAATGATAATCTCTCTTGACATTTTCACCTGAGAAAAAAATCGTCTTTAAATTGGCCAGAGAGAATCTACCCTTAAAAGAAAATTAAGGTTCAAAGAACTCTGTGTTGTAATACATATAATTCTCTTAAAATACCTTTCTCTTGGACTTTCGTCTGATTATTTAACTTACGACTTGTACAACTTCGACAGCCTTCTGTGTCACATATCCAGCGTTTATGTCACATTCATGACTCAAAGCCTGATATTCCTGCGGCATTTTCGCCGGCGGACGAAACCGTTTGATATCACTTATTCGCGGCTTCCGTCGCAGAATATAAACGTCGGATAAAAAAGAAAAGGGGAGAGAAAAAATGGAGGAAAGGAGAGAGGCGAGGAAGAAATATGTACGTTCGTATAACGCAAGACGAGACGATGTAGCGAGAGAGAGAGAGAGAGAGAGAGAGAGAGAGAGAGAGAGAGAGAGAGAGGGGGGGAGAGAGAGAGAGGAGGGGGAGAGAGAGAAATGACAGACAGAAATGGCCGGCCGACAAGGAGAATGACTCAGAGACTAATAAAATCGACCGGACCCGAAGCAGTCGCGAACGCTCGCGCGCGCGTTGCCAGGGCACTCTCGTGGTCTTCGCGAGCATGGGAAAAGGCCAGCAGATTCATTGACCGCAAGAGACTCCAGTTAGCACCGAGGTCTCCCCCAGGTCTCTTCTCCCGCGTCCCCGCCAACGGCCTCTGCCATTGTTTCATTAAGACCGAGCCAAGGCTCGACACACGCGCTCGCGCAAGCCTTACGTACTGCATCGCCTCTGGCAAGTTGCTTTCCCTCCAACGCGATTACGCGTCACTGTCGAATTAAAACGAATCACTCTATTTACTTCGCAGTTATTATACGAATTTCGACCGGCAGGTGACGAGTGACCAAAAGTGTCATTACTTTCAATAAATAATTATCGAATTTTTCACCTTTATTTCGGTACGATATGTATAATACACTACGCGAAAAAAAAATTAAAGAGCCACTTTCTTCTATATAAAAAAAAGGTCAAAAAAAATTTTCAAGTAGTTGTAACTTCCTTAAGGATGTTTATTACCTATTTTTAAAAATATAAAAATTTAATAAAATTTGCACAGATTGTTCTGATACATGTTCAGAGACTTATAAAAAAAACCTGGAGTTGATTCACTGAAGCAATCAAAAGTTATAAGGATTTTAATTTGCAATGAATTTACTCGTCGATATTATAATAAATATAATTATTTTGTGGAGCTAATTATAAGTAAAAGTATTAATATAATTATAAATATAATTATTTATATAAACAAGTATAAATATAATTATTTCTGTCCTTTTTAGCCCTTAAATTGATACGATTACAGATTTTCTATCTTATAAAAAACAGTCTAGTATTATTTATAACTCTTTTTAGGATAAGACATACGAAATTATATACCAGATTTCTCTTCATCTTTTTAGGAAATGATCCCGGTACAAGAAACGCAGCTATTTGAAATACGGGACGCACTCGCCTATCCCATGTCTGTTCCTTCGTTCCGTCTCTTTCTCAAGAGTGTGCCTTTCTCGTGAGTAGCTTATTTTAAGCGATTACGCAGTTCTGGATTGCCTGAACCCATAAAGATGGAATCGCTTTCTCGGCAATGGCACACACATGCGTGCCTCCTATCTCCGTAAATGAAACGGATAATGAGTCGAAATATCTCGACGCACGATACTAAAGTGCTTATTGCGTTTTCGATAACAATTATGATTGCTGAGAAAGCAATCTTCAGGGAATACATTTGCATACTAGACATTTTCGAATCACCAATTAATATAAAGTATCATGTGATTAAAGTCGACAATTTTCAGTGATATTCTATTATATTAAATAATATTATATTAATTAAAATATTAATTTCTATCAATTGTTCTCTCTCTCTTTCTTTCTTTTAGCGAATTTATCGATATTAAGAGTCGAAAAAAGAAGAGAGCAAAAAAAATAGTTAATTTCAAAATTACTTTAAATAAAAATAAAGAATAAAAATAATAATAAAAAGAATTCTTGGCAAATTTGGAATTTACATTAAAAAAAGAGAAATTTCTTAATAAAGGAACATTAAAAAAAAACTATTTCTACAATAAATTAAACTCAAAATAATAATATGTATATATAATCTATTTAAGTTTTTGATTTATTTTAATTCGAGTGTATTTTTTGTTAAGATTATCTTGACGCTTGACAAGCTGTTCAATATTCAAAAATAAAATAGTTGCGTGCAAATGCAAATTTCTCGCCAAAGGAAGATTGACTATAAATTTGTCGAGGAAGCCGTTACTAACACTTGACAACCGGACACTCTGTATATTATGTCATAGACCAAACCTCGTTTCATGAGAGCGCGTTTGATATGTACATTCGCAAAGAATGTTTGGTGTTATAATGGGACAAAGAATGGTCGGCGGGCAACGTTAGGCAGACATGATTATTAAGCTAAAGTATGTGCGGGGTGAGCCGTTCACTTTGGCAGGAAGTACCGCTATTCTCATCACTTTTACGGTCGTTAAAACAATTCCCTGGACGTTATTTGTTGTGTCTTACGTCTACTGACGAACGGCTTAAGCCTTAAATCCGTCACCTTTTTCCATCAAACAAGCGCTCACTGATAAAGATAACTTTTTCTGCGCAATTAATTGTAAAAATTTTCACCAAATTTTGAATTAAATTATTTTCTCTTTTTCGCGAACATGTACAATTATATTTTTGCACTTTGATGTTTTCTCTTTCAAAAAAATTGACGACAAAACGAGCGAGCACGCGAAAAACAAGCGCAATTATTTCTATGCTTCTTGATCACACGTTTTACGCGGACCAGAAAATTATGAGCAGTCTGCATTCTAATTAATATCTCGATTTAATTAAGGACAGCGGGAAATAACGCGCGGATCCTTTCGTGTGTGATGGAGGATGATGAGAGACGCCAAGGATAGAATGCTGCTGCAGCCTTACAACCTGTTTCTTGAAGGGAACGAGAGCTGAAACGAAAGGATCATTTCCATGTTTTCCCTTTCGGCCTCTCAGACATTTTTACATATTTTTTCTCTTATGTAGTTTTCCATCTCGATGAGAGCACCTGATAATGATGAATGCTGTACTTTATTTCGTTTCTATATTGTAAGTTTTTACTCTTATATTTTTATATTTTTTACAATCTATTCTTTCAAATTTTATCCTAAGACAGTAATAAATAAATACTTCAATCAACCTCTTCTCTTTAAATTTACTGTCTTTGCTTCTTTATAAAATATAAAATGAAACTACACTACGTAAAAAAAATGAAAGGACCATTTTCTTCCATATAAAAAAGGCCATTTTCACTAATTATAAGCGTTCAAAGTCAATAGCTCGATTTTGCTTTAATAATAAATACCTCGGCGAAAAAAATTAAACTAAAACTTTGCTCTTTAACAACCAATTAATGAAATCGTGCTAGAATTTTTTTTCTTGGACAAACTTTTGAAAAGTCCGTTCAATCGACGGACGTCGCTTTCTTATAATGTAATTTTCTAACGAATAGGAAAAGAATTAAAATTTATTTAAAGATTTTAGCACTAGAAACTTGAAGCTTTGAGATGCTTTCTTATTGATATTATTCCGATTATTTTTAAGGAAATTGCAACTACACTGATAATAAAATCAATGATAAAATTAACTATAATTGCATGGCATAAAAAAATTGTAGTCGTGATACTTATTTTTATAGTAAATTCTATTATAATACTAGTAATATGAATCATGTACGCATAGTACCAAGAACCAATGAAACTTTTTACAATAAATTTTAATAATTTCAATTCTTATACAGTAAAAAATGAAAAAAAAGAAATAGTACATAATTTAACTATTCGTATATAGTCATTGCAACTTTAATAATGGAAAGTGTTACTATATTATTAGTAGTACTTTGCAATCTCATACTTAGTTTAACAATATTTTTAGAGTAATAACAACCATAACTATACAGTTACACGAAATAAATATTATGATTTTACAAACTATATTTTAACGTTACATCAACTAGTTTCTTTTGGTAAAGAGCACTATTCGATATGGTTGGCGCCTCAGGATACTAGAAAATAAATTATAGTTAAATTATGGTAATTTCAACTTTTTTTTTTTATCAGTGTACTTGAAAATTGGCCTTTCTTTATATAGAAGAAAGTTGCCCTTTAATTTTTTTAGGGATAATGTATTTTCCAAAACGATACTTTTAGAAATTTCAGCTTTTCGTATTCTTATGAGATACTAAATCTTCACTTTATTATAAAATAAATATCAAAAATATCAATCGTTAAAAAAAAGTAATAAGATCATTGTATTATCAAAGATTGTGCCTATCTAAAAACGTTACGAAATTATCAATTAAATGACTTACGTTAAATAAAATTATCCAATTATCCCTAATCAAAATTAAATTCGACTCGAATGATTTCAAATTGAATATTCGAGTTTTCAGAAAAACCAGGTATTCCTCGCTTCGTATGTTGAACGTTTAGCTCTATGGTATGCATGATAAAATCTCGAAGTGCACTTAAAATATTGAAATAAGACAATCGCGTATGTCGTTCCTTGGGCCCTGCAACAGGCCTTCGATCCTTCTGGCCATCTCGTCTCTACTCCTCCTCCTCCTCCTCTCCCTTCGTTCCTCGCGCCACCGGGGAAGTTTTCGTGTACCGCGTTTTCGTGTCCCTTTTGGTCCTTCTCTTCCTGTCTCTCGTTCTCTCGTCGTTCTCTCGTCGTTCTCTCTCATCGACATTCCTCGTAGCTGTGGAACTCGCCTTTACGTCACGAGATGTGGTTATTAGCGTTGCTAATAAATGTAAAGTCTTTTTAATTCTAAAAGCTATTAATTATCTAAAATCTCGCATTTAACACTTACTTTTTTATAGTTCTATCTGCATTCTCAATTAATTCTCCTTTCATACATTCTTTTTCTAGATAATTATCGAAATAATCTTAATTAAAAACAAATACTATGTATGAGTACACAAGGTACGTGTTATTTCTTTTTTTCTTCCTTAAATAATCGTATCTTAATACGAAAAATATTGGGGCAAAATATAATAAAAATATATTGCATTACATTTCCTGAAAGAATGTATAGTCTTAATCTTTCAGTATATGGGACATGTGATTCATATATCACATGTAAATCTAATTACAATGTAATCATATTATATATAATGCGATGATCTAATACACAAATTATAATAAGATTTGATTGCACATATTTCCTAGAAAAATAAAATATTGTTTTTCTGCTATATTTTATGTGTACTATTTTTTATGGGTGCAGAGTTAAATAATTTTTTTACTGTATCTATGTGAATTAAATTTTTCAAAGTCATTTTATTCCTATTTTTACTGGTATTTTTTTTTATTGAAGAACCTTTTATTTTATTACAACCCATACTACTATAAAATTACCACTATAAAATTGTAATCTTTATTAAGGCTTATATAAGGCTTTCATTAAAATAATTTAATAGTAAGGATATATTTATCAGCCTACACAAATTACATCATATATAATTATGGAAGTATTTGATAATTGCTGCGGTTATACTATATGGCACAGATGTACAACGGATTACATTAACAAGCGTTAAATACATTACTTATCTTTCAAGAATGAGCAATTAACGACTAGCTACTGTCAACGATTAAAGCAAATTTAGAATTAATTAATTTAACATATATATATAAAAAATGTAAAGAAAAGTAATCTAAAGAGAAAATATTCAAACGACGTATATATCGTATATTAACATGTACTCCAAAAATTTGATATAAAAATATTATTATAATATCATGTAAACATAAAAGATACATTTTGACAGTATTACATTTATTTAAATGTAATGCTAACAATACTAATATAAACAATATAATAAAAGTTTATTAAAAAATATTATTATATATTTGTAGTTTATTAATATACAATGTATACAGATAATTATTATAATTTATAACAAGCACATATAATAATTTTTTTTTTACACATCAATGCTATGACAAAAATATAAATTAATGCATTTTTATTAAAAGTGTATAAAGCGTAAATAATAGATTATTTAAGTACAAGATAAAAATAAGGAATTCTTATTTCGGATAGAGATACGACAACACATATGTCAACACAAAGATTAAATAGGCATAAATTTTACGTGAAATATGATAAATCGATAGTAATATGAGAAAAATAATGATGAAGCACATCAGCTGGGGCCCAACAAGCGCATCTGCTCGCACATAGAATGCCGCGCGACAAACGGGGACCAACGCGGAGCAGCCCGCGATTACTCATTCCGAAACACGTGTCCAGACTAACAAAAATGCGCCCGTCGATTTTTTATTAATCCAAAGAAGTTTCGGCGAGAAGCGAGAATTGCGCGCGCGTTTCCGTTTCTGCTAACAGCAAAAAAAATCTTAACGGAGACGTGCCTCTTCTTAGTCGGAAAAAGGGGGCACGTGCAGCATGTTCATCAGAATTTTTCTCGCATATACATATAATTAATTTTTGCACTGATACATCAATTCGGCCGTCATTTAAAACATACACACAAGAAACATGAATCTAATAAGTGTTGCTAATAAATGTATAGTATTTTTGATTCAATAGATCTAATATAATTTTAAATTAAGATTCATAAATACTATAAAAGACAATTAGTTTAATTACATTAATTATTATGTTTTATAATTATAATTTAAATCGCTATTTAAAGTATATTATTTAAATTATTAGCTATAATTATAGTTTTAAATATATTATAATTAATTCAATATCTATAATTATAGATTAATTATTATTGTAAATATCATCTTGGCACATTATACATTAAATATGATATTTATTAAGTACAAGAAACGAATTCTATTATTTTTCATCATACATACATACATAGTTCATAATTCATAGTAAATAATAATATATGAAAATTTAATTCTAAATTTAACAAAATGCATTCTCCAAATTTAATAATTTTTTAATATCTCTCATCATTTAATAACCTCTCAGTAGACTTTAATATAGAATTAAACCACAAACGACTTATGTACAACAAATAATAAATATTAATGACACCTTACTTAGAATCACCTTATGATTAACATGATACTTTTTACTCGGAATAGATGTTAGAATTGTTTCTTGCGCGTTTTTAACATTCTGTTGTGAGTCATGCTACACACGTGTTTATCTCTTTTTTTTTTTTTTATGAGAAAGCAAATTACAAAGTTTCTCTGCAACACATCAATTTTAAAGATACATATAAAAAAGTGGCTTCGCAGCGAGCGGCTATATCGAAATTCTATATTTAGGACGGATTTCTGATTGCTTTATGCAATCCGTATTCTGGGATTGCATATTGTTGCACCACGCGCGAGATAATCTCAACCGGGCGACGATTTTTTGCGGGACCGTTTCGCGGGAAGAATCGTGACGATTTGCACGTAGAACGTTGTTACGTAAACAGCGCCGTTGCAATTTGCAACCGGAGAGTCGCATTCCCCCTGCGATTCACGCCGAGTCGCGCTAATGTATTTCTTGTGGAGTCGATATTATTGCTGCCGATTCGAGACGAGAGACGTCCCGCGAAGACGATGTCTTTGCGCGCGGTAACACGCATTTTTCATCGGTGGGCTTTTATAAGGTTTTTGCGAGCATTAAGACAAACGTAAACGCTCTCACCACAGTCGCTGGAATTTCGCAAGCGGTTCCTTTCGATTGTTTAATCGCACGCTCGAATTTTATCCCGTCGTAATAACCCGTAAACGTATTTTCGCGAAATAATCTCACGAAGAATATTGCGCTAAAGGCGAAATTTATAGCGGGACATCAATCGTCAAAGTTTCCAGCTCACCAGAGAAACTTTTGCTTTAGTTGAAATTTTTTATGTAACAATTTATGTTTAAATCTTTCTAAAGTATTCTATTGAATGTATTATATTTTATAAGAAAAAGTCATTGTCAATCTTGCAAAATATATGGAAGAATATCGTAGAATAAAAAAAAGAACAAATAAATTCGAATAATTTAAAATAAACACTGACATTAAAATGAATTTTTACAATTAAATTTAAAAAAATGCGTTAAAAATAATTGTGTTACCTATGATTTTTTTTCTAAATAAATTATCAATTTATTGGTCAATTATATATTTCCTAAAATTGATAAAAAAATACTGGCTGTTTTAGCTTTATACTCCATTTCCGTAGTTTTAAAATTTCATAATGTATTGTGTGCATTAACCGTAAAACTATGTTTTAATCCAGTATTATACAAGATCTTCTAAAACTTCCGATTTTTTTTTTAAAACGGATTTTGTGGTCAATTTAAAGACAATTTGAAAAAGAAGGATTTTTCATATATTAAACTTTGTAGAATTAAAAGAACACAATTCCATTTTTTAGTTAATTTTAAGTAAAGTTTAACAAAATGTTAATTTAAGCTCTTACAATTAGTTACAAAGATATATATACAGTGGCAAAAATTAGAAGTATTAATTTGCAAAAATAATAATAACCTCTTTCAACATTTTTACTGAGGAAAAAACGGTCTCATATTTTACAAAAATATGACATATTATTGCGAAAAACTAAATTATATCGAGAATTCATTTATGATTCTCATGAATTGTTATTAATTTATTATTATAGTACAAAGAGAGATAGGACATAAAATTGAAGAAAATTAAATTCAAAAAATTGAAATTAAATAAAAACACAATTAAATAATAAAACATTAATTAACCCTTTGAGTCACGAATTTTTCTAATTGTCAGTATTTTATAAAATTTAGTATATAAGGGTTTTTGGGGTCGCTGATTACGAATTCGTTACGAATCCGATTCACGAATACATTTTATGGAGATTTTCAAAATTTTACTTTCGTCATATTGGATCCCTATATTAAATTTTGGAAATTAAATTTTTTTTCTTTAGATTCAGATTCTGCGATCTAAAAAAAACCTTCAGAGAAAAAATTTAAAAAAGAATACGACTGTTACTTTTAATTTAGAACAGAAAATATTGTTTTTTAAATATATTTTTTATCAAAAAAGGAGGATTTAACAAAAACAACACGGTGGAAAATTCTAAAAAAATTCTGAAAAATACTTTAGAGTGTACTAAGAGTATAAAAAAATTGCCGTATTTATTGTCATAATAGATTAGTAGAAAATGCATTTTTTCGTAAAAAAAGTACTAATTTTGACTGTTTGTTTATATATGGTATTTTTGCAATTAACAATTAATGAGTGTTCATATTTTTTTGCACTTATTGATGTTTTAGAGATTCTGTAGAAACAAAAAATCCGGTATTTGTTGATAAAAAAGTAGTTAAAACAATAAAAAACTACAAAAGAAAAGGTGGGTCTCTGAGGGTGACTCAAAGGGTTAATTCAGCAAGTTATTTTTACAATATGCCATCAAAAATGTTTATCACTTTTTTTCTGTGCAGTCAGATTTGTTTATGTTGCAAATTGGCCAAAGAATCCTGCTCGTAAAAGGAAATTCGTAAATTTAAGGACACCCTGTAAGTACTCTTAATAATTGCTTCGCCGGCTTTCGAAATGAATGAATTTTCGAGACGCAGAGCTTTTCACGCGCGCGTGCAACGTCAAGAGCAGGCGAGCGAGCGAGCGAGCGTCTGGCGGCAAGGATACGCCACAACCGGAGAGAGTAGGGGATTCATTCATAAATGCTCGAGTGAAGGCGTCAATGGATGCGCCTGCAAACGAACGAGCGAGACAGCATCCGCGTTTCCCTCGCCGCCGTCCAACCGTTCATCGTCGACCTTTTCTCTCTCTCTCTCTCTCTCTCTCTTTCTCCCCAGTGCATTATTCTCTCCCTCTCATTCTTTCTCCCGTTCCTTCGCTATCGCCAACTTTATGAGACGACCTTATAGTCTCCTTTTTGTCGCGTATGAATGCAACAATCGATTTGTGGAGCCTTTACTGTAGCAGGTGCGTTCTCTTGCAAAGTGTTACCTGTACTTATTTATGTAGACTGAAAACTTTTAAGCATGAAAAGACTATTTTGAACGTTATAGAAGAAGGATATCTGAGAAAAATGTCTGAATTCTTGTATCAAATCTGACTGTAGAGAAAAAAATGATAGACATTTTTTTGACATTGTAGAAATATAATAACTTGTTGAAACTATAGGTATTAAATAATGTTTTTGTTATTTAATTTTCTTCAATTTATGTCCCATCTCTCTTGGCACTATAATGATAAATTAATAACAATTTATAAGAATCGTAAATTATCGACATCGTAATTCAGTTTTTCGCAATAATATGTAATATTTCTGTAAAATATAAAGATTGAAAAGGAAAAAAGTATTTTTCACCGACTATTTATAGTCCATTTCTGCGAGGGTCTCAATCAGTCTTGTTAATAATCGATTTATTTTAAAAATAAGAAAGGAGAAGACATTCAGATTTATATTTACAATTAATAATAAATTAAACAATAATAATAAATAATAAATATTTAGAAATTTTTACGAAACAAATAATTATTTACATGAAAATTGTAGGACCAATTACAATTCCTATTTTTCCCAAACATGAAATTTTCAGCTTTTTACAGAATATAATATTAAAATTAATTTATTTAAAAATTGCACATTTATATAAAGTATGTCTTACGAGAAACATGTAAATTTAATAACAATGATAAATTAATAACAATTCATAAGAATCGTAAATTATCGACATCGTAATTCAGTTTTTCGCAATAATATGTAATATTTCTGTAAAATATAAAGATTGAAAAGGAAAAAAGTATTTTTCACCGACTATTTATAGTCCATTTCTGCGAGGGTCTCAATCAGTCTTGTTAATAATCGATTTATTTTAAAAATAAGAAAGGAGAAAAGACATTCAGATTTATATTTACAAATAATAATAATAAATAATTAATAATAAATTAAACAATAATAATAAATAATCAATATGTAGACATTTTTACGAAAACAAATAATTATTTACATGAAAATTTTAGACCAATTACAATTCCTATTTTTCGCAAGCATGAAATTTTCAGCTTTTCACAGAATATAATATTAAAATTAATTTATTTAAAAATTGCGCATTCGTATAAAATATGTCTTACGAGAAACATGTAAACTTAAGTTAAAGACGCTTCAACTTACAAACAGGTTCCCGAGAACGCATAAGGCATCAAGTTGAAGTTCACCTGTATTTACCGACACATTTTTGGAGGAGTCAAATACCCCAGGTCCTCGGTATACCTATGTTGGTCGTTCACCTTACACAGTCGCCCTTAAAGGCGCACAAAAACTCGTCTGAAAAACTTTGAGACGACGCACGATATAGCGCCGCGGGTTAGATCCACAGTGTATTATGCGTACACGCACACATGACAGTTCGTAATTACGCGTGTCGCTGGCTCCGCTATCGGAGGTGACGGTGCCGGCATTCGCCGAAACGCATCTCACGCATTCCCCACCGTATTCCTTCGCATCCGTCGTCTATGTGCGTATGTATATGCGATCACGCAATATAAATGTGTACACACGCACACAACGACTACTCTGCAGCGTAGGCGTGCTATAAGGCGTGCGACCCCTTCTCTCATTCTTTCTTTCTCCTTCTTTCTCTTTATCCCTGCTGCTCGTTTTTCTCCCTGGGCGCCCGGTGATAAGTGCATACCGCGAAAAACGAAACGCCGGATATGACGTCACTGCGCCCTGGCATATTTGCGTGCGCGACGACGGTAACGCGGGGCTCGCAGCTGCAGCTGTAACTGCGACTGCGGCTATGAGATTAGGCACGCAAAAATCATCCACGGGACAATCCTTTCATCTCTCATCGAATTTTTTATGCTCCAATTAAACGTAATCTGTGTACGATAAAGTTCTAGCGTAGGTAGAGCGTAAATAGATAGAGCGACGATGAAGGAGAATGTAAATTGATTTGCATATAAAAGATATAACTCAACAAATCCTCCTTCAAATTTTCAATGAGAAATCAAAGCTTAAACATATTTTTGTATAAATAAATCTTTTTACAGAAACATTTTTTTATAAATTTTATTTAAATAAAAAGATGTTTAAATCTCTTGAAAATTGACATCGAACATCGTCTAAAAACACATATGTTACAGCAATCAAAATATTAAATAATCTAAACTAAATTTTCAATTATTATTGTCACAATGGAATGCGGTATTAAAGGAGACGAATACAAAATAATGCAAGTAAAATTACCTTCGAGGAACTGACTCAAGGAAACAACCTCCGTGTCGTTTCTAAGAAAAGCAATCGACAGACATCTCAGTATGAATCGCAGAAACTCATTCCGTTTCCGTTAAAAATGCAGTTAGAAACTCAGCTGGACGCACGTACAATTATCCTCGAACTTTCATTCCTCCACAAAGGACGAAAAGCTTGAACGCAGCGTGAACGTATTGTCCATAGTAACACTGCTTCAAATTCTTACAAGTTAGAATTGCTACTTAAATATAAACGACATACAAATTATTGCAAAATTAATGTGCATAAAATTATTTCGAGAACCTCGATTATATTGTACTTTAAAATTTCCTCAAAAGATCGCTGTTATTCATTTATAATATAGGATCCATCATGGCATTTTTACACGTTACTCTCAAGGAACAGAATCTAAAAGAAATTCACTGAAATTCTCCCGCATAGCCTTTGATTTCGAAATGATCTGAAGACGCCATTGCATACCTGTGAATACATTAGAATTCCATGCAAGAACCGAGACGAAATGAATACTAGAAGCGAGGAACGCGGAGCATGAGCCAAAGGAAAAAACACGTCTAATTGTATAACACAGAGTTCCCTAAACTTAGAATAAATGTGACAACCGAAGATCTCGGCATATATTATTTTTTACATTTTTTAATATTTTAATATTTTTAATAATATTATAATAATATTGTAAACTTATAATATTATTATAATATTATTATTATTATTATATATTATAATAATATTTTATTATATACTACGCAAAAAAAAATTAAGAGGCAATTTTCTTCCATATAAAAAAAAGATCAATTTTCAAGTAGTTGCAACTTCCTTAGAAATAATCAAAATAAGATCAATAAAAAAGCGTTTCAAAGCTTGAAGGTTCTAGTTTTTAGAATTTTTAAATAAATTTCAATTCTTTCTATTCGTTACAAAATTACATTGTAAGAAAGCGACATCTGTCGATTGAACAAATTTTTCAAAAGTTTATCCAAGAATACCGAATTGCTCGAGATTGATCATTATAACAAGTGAGTAAATTGCAATGCATGCTCGCAAGACTGATATGTGTGTAATTAGGTTGCTTTATTAAAACATAATATTGTGAAATAGAAATTGTATATATCATATCATTTAGACATTAATATTAAATGTATTAAAGTGTTTATATATCGCAGCTATTATGATTTACAATATATAATAATAAAAATGATATAAAAAATAATATAACACAATAAAATATATAATTATAAAAAATAATAATAATACTTTAAATTTTGAAAATCACGATACACACATAAATGCTGATTTTTTTAAACTTGCTTTACAGGATTTATAATTTATAATATAAAATATAAGAGATATAAAATTCTATTTATGATTTATATTTTATATATTATGTACCATGTAATGTGTGTGACGTAAAAAATATTTAAAGGAATAAATTAGTCATAAAATACATATCAGGATCCATATATGTAGGTACATTAAGATACACAACATATAAATAGATTTCTATCTTGAATTTTATCATAAATTATAAATCTTCTAACGTAGGCTTATAGATTATTATTAACATTTAAATTTTCAGAATTTACAGTTTGTGATTATTATTATTATATTTTTCTATTGTATTTTATTACTTTTTATGATTATGTGTGTATCGTGATTTTCAAAATTTAAAGTATTATTATTATTTATATATACATATATATATATATATATATATATACACTACGCAAAAAAATTAGAGGGCCACTTTCTTCCACGTAAAAATGGTCAATTTTCAAGCAGTTGTAACTTCCTTGAAAATAATCAGAATAAAATCAATAAAAAAGCGTTTCAAAGCTTCAAGTTTCTAGTTTTTAGAATCTTTAAATGAATTTCAATTCTTTCTATTTGTTACAAAATTACATTGTAAGAAAGCGGCATCCGTCGATTGAACAAATTTTTCAAAAGTTTGCCCAAGAATACCGAATTAAAAAAAATCCTAGCACGATTTCATTAATTGGGTGTTAAAGGACGGAGTTTTAGCTTTAATTTCTTTTTTTAACAAATGTTCTATGATTTTTTTTGCCGAGATATTTATTATTAAAGCAAAATCGAGCTATTGGCTTTGAACGCTTATAACTAGTGAAAAAATGATCGTACAATAATCATTAAAAAAGCAATTTAAAGAGAAAAGTTAGCACTTTAAAATGCTCCTATCGTTTTTTAAATCATTATTTATTTTTAAAGCGTAATTGTTGGTTAAAAATCAAGTAAAAAGTGCACTTTTTCCTTTTTTTATTTAAATCAATGAAAGTTAACGAAAAAACGCTAAAATTTTAATGAACTCTACAACATTTACAAGTTGAAAGTATTCCAGTTACTCGTACAAAAAGCCGAAGTGTTAATTTTTTTTTAAAACTTAAATTAATGATTATTGTACGATCATTTTTTTGCTAACCTAAAACAGAATCGCACATGATAAAAGTAATGTCATTTAGGTATTCTGAATACATTATTTTGATATAACTTAATAAAATTGTAGGAAAAAGTTTCATATTTAAATTATTATTAAAACTATATGAATCATACTAAATTTTTTCTTTTATCTTTTATATAATATTTTCAAGATATACATGTTTACACCATTATCTCTAGTGATTATCTTTAGTGATCTTTCCCAGGAATCTGTATTAGGAGACTCTAATACCATGTACCTTTATGAAGCAAGAATCTGAAGTAGACAGCATCCGAGTAAGCAAGGAGTGGCTCGAACCGCAAGAGCGCAATTTCCTGCTCACCGCGTTGTATAAATGATCCATTGAATGAAAGAGTATTTTACGTCATATTGTTCTTACTTAGACGAATAGAAGACCCCGTAAAAAAATACACAATGCAAAATCCGACTTCATTACAGTATATTTTTCTAGAGTTACATTAGATCATTGCATAGAATGCTGTCACATTTTATATCAATAATTCTTACATTATTTTCGAAGAAATAAAACACGACAATATATTCAATAATCCTCAAAAATTTTACTAATTTTATTTTGATTAGAAGAGAAAAATTTGAAAAAATTAACGTGTAATATTTTATATCGAATGTAAGAGTATATAAATAAAAATACAAAATAATTCAAAACTATATAATGATAGTTAAACATACTATAAATATTAATAAGTAAAATACTAAAAAATGTATTAATAAATGAAAAACAATAAAATGTATAATAATTATACACTCGAAACTGTATGTGATGTCATCATCACTGCTGAATGATATCATTGTTGCTTTCATTTACTCGCTCGACTCGGAAACCACACTTCTTCCCGTCCGCTCAGAATCCGCGCGGTCCAGCGGATCGCCAAGTTCCGCAACAGAAGAGCGATTGCAAAGAGAAAAATGTCAAGAGAAAGAGAGAGAAAGAGAGTAGAGGTGCACTTCCCCGGGCGAGTCGTATACCGATGCTAAGTGTGGGAGCGAATGCGATATCCCACACCCACGTGCAACGACGTAAGCCTGTAACTCACGGCTGGCATTGTTAAGTATCTGAATACAAGTATGTAGACACACAGTATTCGGATGCTTGCAGTATATTTAATATCAAATGTGTATGTAACGTATCTTCTCTCGTGTGATGATCGACGCGCGTCTTTGGATAGTTATATTTGTATTATTTTATTTATTTTTTTGCGTGAATACTAATTGCAAGATATATCTGTAAGGCTTAATTTAATTATACATTGTGCTTCGCTTAGCATGGTAGATCGAGAAAAAGATTAGACATCTCATGTTTTTATTTGACAGCGTTTGAATTAAGTTGACAGCACTAGTCGTAATATCTATGTAATTATGTTATAAGCCAACTCGTTGTCGCCACAACTCGTAAGTTGAATAATGCAAGTCTTGCGTACATAATCAAGATTGTTGATTCCTCGGTTGTAGGGTAACCACTTCCTAGAACATTAATTACCATTATCGTTATCGGTTGTTATCGTTTGTACTATCAAAGAGACGTTTACTCATGAACTTGTTGCATCAAGCGCCAAGTTACGTGACAAATTGTTACAACAATATGTAGCTGTATATCGAACAATAATACAAGTCGACTCGTACATCGAATGTTATCTCTCTAATAATTATACTAATGATTTAACTTACTCAATTATTAACTCAATTATTATACTAATTAGATTAATTATCTAGTATATTCTGAATAGTATATTCTAAATTGTTTGACATTTATTTTACAAGAAAGGATGGACGATTTTTATATTTTAAAAATATCGATTTAACTATGTATCTAATCAGAAAAATTTTTTAAATATTTGTATAAAAAAATCTAAAAAAAAAAGAAAGCACTGTATACTTACGTTTGGTGATTTAACTTTTATTTTAGTAACATTAAATATATTTATAATTGAATATCTCATGTAAAGGATTTTCAATTTCAGTGAAAAAAAAAGATTATATCTATTAAATTAGACATATAGATTGTTATAAATTATTTTCATATAATGAAAAATACTGTCAAATCTTCTTTTTTTTTGTAAAAAATTTGACAAATTTTGCATATATAATTCTATGATTTATGATATTATCTTTATATAATAATTAAAAAATTATATATAAAATATAGCTTTTACTCGCACAAATGTAATAATAATATAAATGTAAAAATATTAAGGAAACAAAAAATAAAAGCCCTCCTTGAAAGAGTTAAATCAGCATTTCAAAGACTCATCGAAAATCCATAATATTGTTAACTTATATCTTATTATATATTATCAATGTCTTCTGTGGTGGAAATAAAATTCATATTTGTTCAGGAGAGAATTTGAGAATAATTCAAAAGCACATGTGTCGCACGTTCAAGCTGCATACATTTTAATATCGATTCCGCTGTATACTTTTTCCGTTGCGTTACATGATTCTCGTTGGCGGTGGCAACAATGCATATGCTTATGGTATTCAGAACCTAAATAATCCGGCTATATGTATATATATATATCGATAACGGTCACGTACACCGCAGCTGGCTCCATTCACAAAACTCGTGTATTACGTCACGCATCGCGATCTAAAGAGAGTTTGCATTTGATTATTTTACTTACACAAATTGATAAAGATATACCCATAAAATAATATAATAAGATATTAATTTCGATATAATTATGTGACATATTCATATAGATTTGTGATCACTTATACAATATATATTTTATTATAGAAATTTATTATATCAAAGAATGTGAGAAAAAAAATATACACATAGTAGAAACGAAATTATCACTTTCCATTGAAACTGCATGTTGAAATTTCTATGTTCGGGTCATTCACTGATACGTATCATTTAATTATCTATGCGCTTTTGCGGTAGATAGCGCGTATGATTAACATTTCCCTCTTGATAACTACCACGTCGCGTTAATCAGCGAAAGATTAAAACTGTAGACCACATATATTATATTACATTAATTAGAGCACACTAAAATATACGAAATCATATATATTTCGTATATTTCAGTATGCTTTAATTAATATAATCGCCAGCACATGTTTCAAGATACCAAGGGCGGATATAAAAAAATGTACACGACGAACATGTGTTTTTAAATCTCTGTTGATCCTTTAAATGTTTTGACTTTTTACTCAGGCCTCTCGAGATCTGGAGGGACCACCCGATGATCCCGATGTGACGCGGCTGAGAAACACTCATTGCACCTGATATTTCGTTTTATATTCTCAAATAAATAATGGCAGTCAAATTCTTATGTTAACGATTGATTTATCAAGTTCTTGAATTTTCATAACAAAGTTGTCAAGTGTTGAAAAGAATGCAAATTTATATAGAGTCCTTTCGCAAAAAAAAAAAAAAAAAAAAAAAAAAACGTACATAACATAGTTAATCATCCAGATTACTATTTATAAAATATGTATATACGAAATATTTATAGTAATTATTTGAATATTTTATAAATATTTATCAAAATATTTATAAAATATTCAAAATTTCAGAAATATTTTTGTAATCTTACATTAAACAGATTAGATTTATTACAAGATTTGTCGAAAAATATTACTATAAATATTTATATTTTTACGTACCATAAATCTTATATAAAATATTTTATCTAATTTTAATAATATGTTAAATACATTTGTTTCTTCCTCTTAATGTGTACTTAAATTATGTATGGAATATTAAAAAAAATAAATAATAAAACAATATATATTTTTGAATATTTATTATAAAGATATATGCTGTTTGGGAAATGTTACAAATGTCAAGATTGTAATCTCAGAGAGAGCTCGTGTAGGATTAGATTTTGCTATTAACGTGAGCTAAAGTATATTTTCCTGTATCTACAAAGAAAGCCGAATCCGAGTTTTAACAGCTGATTTACAACTGCATATATGTATAATGTAATACTATGTTAGGGCGTTAGTATACGAAAGATGGACGCGATTCTTGTCAGTAAAACGGTCGGTGGGAACGAGGTTTCGGAAAAACTCGGCTTTCGAGATTGAGAGCCCGGACTAAGAATGGCTCGATTGGGATAGGTTTGGAACGAGTCCCGAGGTCGCGCGCACACACTGGGCCTTAAATCTAGTTAGATTAAGTCGGGGGGGGGGGGAAGGGAAGGGGGGGCGGCTACTCTCTCTAATGTGACCGCGTCTCGGCAAAGGAATTCCAATCCGAGATCCCACAGGCAGAAGTGAAGATGTATACCTATTTTCCAAAACGGAAAAGAATCTAAAGCTTGTGACAGCGCGAGGCAGACATTTCATTTGTCACCATCTTTATGTGAGGCCGGTGCCACCTCTTCAGCGAGATGTAATTAACGATTTGTTTTTTTTTTTTTTTTTTTTCAAACACAGTTTGATTGAGTCAGGCGATATCATTTCTTTTTTATCATCGGATTTTCATGAACATAGGATAGATTTAATTAGACGTTTCTTTAATTTAATTCGACTGTCACGTCCCAAGTAACGAAGCTAAAAAAATATCGTACTTCCACAAGTGTATAGATATATTTTTTTTATCGAACACCAAAATTATTTGTGTTATACGAGAGATACATTCGTATCCTTCGATACTTATTATAAAACTAAAGGTCATTTCAGAGACTGTCAGTAACGCCTCTCACACCCTTCGTTCAAATTAATTAGTCAATCAATCCTACGTTCGGTGGAGACGGCGTTTAAATCTAATTCGTCAGACACGACAGGCGGAATAGAGGGAGACGGCAAGCGAGATAAAGCACGGGAGTCGAGAGATCCAAGATTATTTTCTCCAACTGCGTACTAGCTGTGCGTGTTCCTGTGCGTGAATGGATTCTAAGAAGGCGCGATCGCGTCGTCGGCGCCTTTTCGTAAAGTTCTCAAGTGACCATGGACCACGCTTTGGGCTATGTTAGGATAGATCGTTTCCCTTCGTGCGACCCAACGAGGACCCACGGAGTCTGTTGATGCGCCCCGCTTTCTAGGTTGGGCTAGTCTCAGGGGCCCCCTTTTAACTTGCCCGCATCAACACAGCAGCGACTGCCTGCCGTTCGTTTTAAGTTCTGTCTCTTTCTTTCTCTTTCCTGCTCGGCGTCTCGCTTTTCCTTTCCTTATCTGCTCGTCTTCTCTGTCCCATTCATGGCTACGTAGTAAATAGGAAACGTCAGGATGGAAGGAGCCTGCGCATTTAAACTCATGCGGGCACGAAACGTCGTGCGTGCGTGCGTGCGTGCGTACGTGCGTGCGTGCGTGCGTGCACGCTGTTTGCTCTCGCATTATCGAGCGAGCGCCGGGTTAGGTTGCTGTTTGACTGATTAATGTGGGGCGAGTTATATAGTGGGAGAACATTATCTCCTCCGAGGAAAATCTTCGCCGGTGGTAACACCCCGCCAAATTGCCAATAACACCAACCCTGTCCCCTTATCCGTTTATCCTGGCGCCCTGAGACAAGTCGGGAATTCAATTTTCATCTGGACCAGCCAGTACACCAGTGACTATAATGATTGATTTCTCTTCTCTGATTACTTTATTAAACACACAACTAACATTTTACGATCTATATACACTACCCACAAAAATTAAAGAGCCATTTTCTTCCATATAAAAATGGCCAATTTTCAAGTAGTTGCAACTTCCTTAAAAATCATCGGAATAAGATCAATAAAAAAAGGTTTCTAAGCTTCAAGTTTCTAGTTTTAGAATCTTTAAATGTATTTCACTTCTTTCTATACCATTTTATGAATCACCTGTATTTTGACAGTATTATCATGAACACACTGTAGCATGCACGTAATATTGGAATAAAAACACTATCCGCATATATATAAGGTATAAATTAATAGGTCCGTAAACAACTTTGCCCAAATTAATAAAAAATTGAAAAAGAAAAAAGTTATTTATTACGCTCTTTTAAAGTAAAAAAAAAATATTTGGAAATAAAAGATATGATTCCCAAATTTTTTAACTTTCTAAAATTTAGCTTTTAAGAATAAAAATTATTCTATAAAAAAGAGAGAAGAGGGAAATATAGAGAATGCAACTACGAAATAATATACAGTAGGCAAAAAATTAAAGGGCCACTTTCTTCCATATAAAAAAGGTCAATTTTCAAGTAGTTGCAACTTCCTTAAAAATAATTGGAATAAGATCAATAAAAAAGCGCGTTTCAAAGCTTCAAGTTTCTAGTTTTTAGAATCTTTAAATGAATTTCACTTCTTTCTATTCGTTACAAAACTATATTGTAAGAAAGCGACGTCCGTCGATTGAACACATTTTTCAAAAGTTTGTCCAAGAATACCGAATTAAAAAAAAAATCCCAACACGATTTCATTAATTGTATGTTAAAGAGCAGAGTATTAGCTTTAATTTCTTTTTTTTAACGAATGTTCTATGATTTTTTTTTGCCGAGATATTTATTATTAAAGCAAAATCGAGCTATTGACTTTGAACGTTTATAACTAGTAAAAAAATGATTGTACAATAATCATTAAAAAAACAATTTAAAAAGAAAAGTTAGCACCTTAAAATGCTCTTACCATTTTTTCAATCATTATACATTTTTAAAGCTTAATTGTTGTTTAGAAATCAGGTAAAAATTGCACTTTTATCTTTTTTTATTTAAATTAATAAAAGTTAACGAAAAAAACGCTAAAATTTTCATAAACTCTACATTTGCAAGTAAAAAGCATTCCAGTTACTCGTACAAAAGACCGATTAAGTGTTAAGTTTTTTCTGTACATTTCAATAACTTAAATTATTCTTGGACAAACTTTTGAAAAATGTATTCAATTGAACGGACGTCGCTTTCTTACAATGTAATTTTGTAACAAATAGAAAGAATTGAAATTTATTTAAAGATTCTAAAACTAGAAACTGCAAGCTTTGAAACGCTTTTTTATTGATCTTAGTCCGATTATTTTTAAGGAAGTTGCAATTACTTGAAAATTAGCATTTTTTTATATAGATGAAAGTGGCCCTTTAATTTTTTGCGTAGGTTAAAAAATATTTATATTGCGAAATTTTATTAAAAAGAAGATATTCGTTAATTTTAGAAAATTTTAGTTTAATATTAAGATTCTAATAAACTGACACTTTAGCCGCAGATAATGTATTATCTAATGTGTAATTTTCTGTTTGAAACATGTTAAACGATATTTCATCCGCTCTACTCGCTTGTAATACGTTTACGCATGATCACGTCAAAAGATTTTTCTTAGAGGATAAAAAAAGTACGTTCTGATGAAGGAGATAAGCAGCTGATTCAGATTGTTTTCTTGTTTCCTTGAATAGAAGCAACGTACATATGTAGATTCCTCGTTAACGTGCAAGACACGTCGCGCATGAAAAATTTCAGGACGCTGTCAGCCATCGAGAATGAAAATACGGGTGACAGAAAATAAATATATATTTCCGTTGGAATTTATCTATCAAACATGATCAGATTGATAACAAAATAAAATTATTTTTTAGAAACAGTTAATCGTGCAGAAAAATGCATTTTGTGCTCCTTTTGGAAAAAAACCACTTTATTTAAAATTTAAATTAAAATTTTAAATAATAAAAATACTCGCATAGAAAAATTTTCAGTAACATCATATGTATGTATGTTGATTGTTTACACAGCTGCTTTTTTGTTATAATAATATAATCTGTTGAGTATGTATCATAATAATTAATTGTAAGATTAACATAAAAAGTTAAAATAATTTATCATTATTATCATATATTTATTGGTTAGTATTTATTTATTATTGATTTATCACTCTGAAATATATCTGAATCTTTTGACAATCTGTGCAAAAATTGATATGAATTAAAAAGTTATTGGAAACACAAAGAGGCATATTCGCATTTTTATATATCATACATATTTTGAGAATAATTTTCTTAGATTTTATTTAAAAGTAAAAAATTATAAACAAGTTTCCGCAGATATTTTAAATAATCTTACATTTTGAAAGGAAGAGTTATAAGTATGCAATAAAATGTATATCTATAGAGTTTGATCTTGTTTGAAAAATGTCAATCAGCAAATGCAATCTGTTAGCAGACTTTATATGAAAAGCGTATGTTGATGGAAAAAAAGAAAAATCTGAAAAAAGTGAGAGACATGTGTGAGAACGAGACAACGATTTATGACTGACGATAGTAGACGATGATTGGCGCCGGCGGCTGGTCATTATCATTACAAACATGATGCAGTCTTGTGATATATTTTTAGACAATAAAAATTGTGTAAGTTTTCGACGAACTTATGCATGTTATGTTTGTAGAAATAATTAGACTCAGCGCGATAATTATAACCCGAGGAAAAGTTGAACTGATTCTTGCATTCGCAATACGTAAGTAAGTAAAAACAAGATCGATGAAATTTTTCGTAATTTAAATTAAAATTGATAACATCTTATAATGTAGCAAAATTAAAGCATATTATTTATTTTAGAAAAAAATTATTATAATTTTATTATAAATATAAATTAATTTTTTTACCATACAATTATTTTTTTTAATTATGCAAATTAAGTTTGCTTTACATATAATTATTTAATAATATTTTACATATCTATACTCTGGTATTTAATTTTATTAAATTGAACATAATTTATTCTCAAAAATATTTAAAATAGTCATCTATCACATTTGATAGAATACAAAAATTAATATTTTATCTTAACGTGTAATCAGGTTTTTCGTATAACTTGCCGACTTTATCAACGTCATAAGTCGTGAAATAAAACGTGTATTAATATTTGTTGTGCGAAGAGGGAGCGATGCCGTGCGCGATAAACGGTGTCCTGTCATATGTTCAATAATCTGGGATCCTCACTTTATAAGCACTTCGTGAATGTATCTTCGTATCGAGCATTCCTTTATCGGGGAGGAGCGGAAGCCGTTATCTGCCTTGTTGCCGATAAAAAACATAGTATTTGATAGACTTAGTTATACGAGATTCGTTAGAAAGGGTGTGACCATTTAATAAATGTCATATCGCGACTGTGATTCCCCCTAATCGTCTTCGTTCACCAAGCAAAAAAAATTATTATTTACTCTCTACGTAAACAGTGTTTACATACTACTAGATTGTGAATAGATATACGATATTGCTGAGACCTGATATATGTAGTTTGTGCAACAAAGTTGCATTATGTAATTTCGGATAAACTAATCTACTATACAATTTAAAAAAAAATAAAAAAATACTTTAAAAATACTTTGAAAATATTTTGCATTCGATAAGATATTTATAATAACTGTAAAATATTTAACTTTGATAAGATATATAACTGTTTTTAATAATTACTTATTAATAGGGGGAGAATAAATTCGTGACAAGGTAAATTAAATTTACTTGCGTATATATTCATGCTCCTAGGGAGCATCAATTCTCCAATTTTCAGTCCATCATAGCACTGATCAAAAAGTAAAAAGCAATCGTTATGAGTTGCGAGAGTCAAAATCAAGATACAAAGTAGAAGTAAGAGCCTCTACTGATATGTAAATAATTATTTAATTCGTGTTCCGATTTCGTACACGTCACTGTCGATTGCTTTTTCATTTGTGATTTACAAAATCAATTAAAAATCATTAACCATATTACTCAGAGCTCACATTTTTCACCGTTTTTGTTCCATTATTCTTTTTTCTCAAATATGTTCCAATGAAATACTGATTAATCTGAGCCTTCTTCTGTGTCTCGAAAGAAAATTGCACGATACTTATCAGTTAAAATAGTTTATTTAAAAATTCATTCCTGCAACTTGAAGCAATTATGAATCATCGACTATTGCAGCCTAAAAGACTCTATAAAAAGTTTAAAGATATTTAGAATAAACTAAAGAAAACTCTACATAATGTATATGAATGAAAAATATACCTATATGAATACCTATATAAATGATAAATATACCTATAATTCAAAACAAAAGAATGACTATTAATTCAAAAATTATAAAATAATTAACTAATTATAGTTAGTATTATTAATTATAGTTAAATAATTAAATAATTAGTTAGTCGTTGTAATGCAACTTTATACAATTTTTAAATACAATGTCAGAGAAACGTAAAAAGGAAGAAACAGAGATTTAAAAAAAGATTCTTTACATATATTATTTCTTTTTATTACATACAGTAGGTCGACATCAGTTTTGACTTCCAGATTGTAATAGGTGACCCTAAAGGTTTTTCACGCGCTAAAAGCAAATCCACTGTCCCAAAAATGTCCATCGCTGTCAGGCTTTTAAGATATATATATATATTTTTTTTAAATTTTTATATATATATTTTAGTTTTTTCTATTTTATTTTTTAGTTTATATATATATATATATATACCTTATATAATTTGTGATCCCAAAAAAAATAGAGATATTTCTACATATGTAGGAATTCCTTTCACAAAGTTATACATATAAGATGCACACAGCAGGGTTTTTTTTTGCCGAAACGCGAATTCGGAAAAATTGATCGGTAACGGTCGGAATTCTGCAGTAAACTCAACCTAAAATCCTCACCGACTCCTCAGCTATGAATGGTCAAGATTTTTAAATAGAATGCATTTCAAGCAGAAATGCATTGTGCGTTTTATCGTCGGCACGTTTATAAAGTTCGAAGAAGAATTACAATTCGGCAATCAAACTAGGAATGTTCTCCGGACGAAGAAACAGCGGTGACGCGATTCTTCCCCGAGGGATACCAAAACAGGTACCTGATCTGTCCTGATCATTAACGGCTCTGGTCAGGTACACGATTCTTTAACCATTTTAAAAATCCTCTGATCCACCTATATCAGCTCTAAACAAATATATATACCACTTTATGGATCACTTGTATTTTAACAGTATTATCATAAACACACTGTAGCATGCACGAAAATATTGTAATAAAAACACTATCCGCATATAAACCATAAATTAATAGGTCCGTAAACAACTTTCCCCAAATTAATAAAAAATTTTAAAAAAAGTCATTTATTACGCTTTATCAAAGTAAAAAAAAATATTTGGAAATAAGAGATATGATTCCCAAATTTTTTAACTTTCTAAAATTTAACTTTTAAGAATAAAAATTATTCTATAAAAAAGAGAGAAGAGGGAAATATAGAGAATGCAACTACGAAATAATATACACTACGCAAAAAATTGAAGGGCTTTCTTCCATATAAAAAAGGTCAATTCTCAAGTAGTTGCGACTTCCTTAAAAATAATTGGAATAAGATCAATAAAAAAAAACGCATTTCAAAGCTTCAAGTTTCTAGTTTTAGAATCTTTAAATGAATTTTAATTCTTTCTATTCGTTATAAAATTACATTGTAAGAAAACGACGTCCGTCGATTGAACAAATTTTTCAAAAGTTTTCCAAGAATACCGAATTATTTGTAAAAAATCCTAGCATGATTTTATTAATTGGGTATTAAAGAGCAGAGTTTTAGCTTTAATTTCTTTTTTTAACGAATGTTCAATAATTTTTTTGCCAAGATATTCATTATTAAAGCAAAATCGAGCTATTGACTTTGAACGCTTATAATTAGTAAAAAAATGATCGTACAATAATCATTAATTTAAGTTTTAAAAAAAACTTAACACTTCGGCCTTTTGTACGAGTAACTAGAATGCTTTTTACTTGTAAATGTTGTAGAGTTCATTAAAATTTTAGCGTTTTTTCGTTAACTTTCATTGATTTAAATAAAAAAAGAAAAAAGTGCATTTTTTACTTGATTTTTAACCAACAATTACGCTTTAAAAATGAATAATGATTTAAAAAACGATAGGAGCATTTTAAAGTGCTAACTGTTCTTTTTAAATTGTTTTTTTAATGATTATTGTACGATTATATTTTCACTAGTTCTAAGCGTTCAAAGCCAATAGCTCGATTTTGCTTTAATAATAAATATCTCGGCAAAAAAAAATCATAGAACATTCGTTCTATAAAAAAAGAAATTAAAGCTAAAACTCTGCTCTTTAACATACAATTAATGAAATCGTGTTAGGATTTTTTTTTAATTCGGTATTCTTGGACAAATTTTTGAAAAATTTGTTTAATTGACGGACGTCGTTTTCTTACAATGTAGTTTTGTAACGAATAGAAAGAATTAAAATTCATTTAAAGATTCTAAAACTAGAAACTTGAAGCTTTGAAACGCTTTTTTATTGATCTTCTTCTGATTATTTTTAAGGAAGTTACAACTGCTTGAAAATTGGCCTTTTTTATATGGAAGATAGTGGCTTTTTAATTTTTTTGCGTAGTAAATAATAATACTTTAAATTTTGAAAATCGCAATATACACATAATCATATAGTAATAAAATACAATAGAAAAATATAATAATAATAATCACAAACTGTAAAGTCTGAAAATTTAAATGTTAATAATCTATAAGCCTACGTTAGAAGATTTATAATTCATAACAAAAATTCAAGATAGAAATCTATTTATGTGTTGTATATCTTAATATACCTATAAATATATATATATATATATATATATATATATATATATATATATGGATCCTGGTATGTATTTTACGTATTTTATGACTAATTTATTTCCTTAAATATTTTTTACGTCACACATATTACATGGTACATAATATATAAAATATAAATCATAAATAGAATTTTATATCTCTTATATTTTATATTATAAATTATAAATCCTGTAAAGCAAGATTTAAAAAATCAGCATTTATGTGTGTATCGTGATTTTCAAAATTTAAAGTATTATTATTTTTTATAATTATATATTTTATCGTTATATTATTTTTTATATCATTTTTATTATTATATATTGTAAATTATGATAGCTGCGATATATAAACACTTTAATACATTTAATATTAATGTCTAAGTGATATGATATATGCAATTTCTATTTCACAATATTATGTTTTAATAAAGCAACCTAATTCAATCGACGGATGTCGCTTTCTCATAGTATAATTTTGTAACGAATAGAAAGAATTGAAATTCATTTATAGAGTCTAAAACTAAAAACTTGAAGCTTTGAAACGTTTTCTTATTGATCTTATTCTGATTAATTTTAAGGAAGTTACAACTACAATACTTGAAAATTGGCCATTTTTACATAGAAAAAAGTGGCTCTTTAATTTTTTTGGGTAGCGTAATATAATCGTAAAAGAAGAATAAAAATTAAATACACTGCGGTAGGTAGCTCGAAACATAAAAGAGCGTTTCGTGTTATTGTTATGCGGTGCGGTATGAACGAGGAATGCTTCCAAATAATATCGGGTATCGTTTATCCGCGGATCGAATTCGTGGCACGTAGTATTCGGCCTTTCGCGTGTGCCAAAAGGCATTCGCCGAAGAAAGCGCGTAATTATCCGTGCAATCGTGCAAAGCCAGTTATAGTTCCCACCCTCGACATCACGGAGAGATCCAGAGACCTGTCCTAAGTATCGACCCAAGTTCTGGCCAAATACAGAGTACCGCGTAAGAGAGCGTGTTTGCAATGATATACTCGCGCTTTTTTTTATTACAACACGAAAGACACAAGTACTTTTACGGTTTGGCTGTTAATTCGATTTTTTGGAAGTGTTTTAAATCGAAAAATGTAATTTAATTTATTTAAATATCTAATAAAACACAAGGAAGGTATATATATAAATTTCCAGATAGAAAGATATTACATACATAAATTTTTAGTAAAACCAATTATAACTTGAAATAAAATAATTAAATAAAAATTTAATATAATTAGTAATAATTGAAAATTTTATATTATATTAATTATAATTAATATAACATTTTATAATAAATAATAATATAATACAATATATTAATTATAATTAATAAGAAATTTATATTATATTAATTAAAATTAATTGGAAACTATATATATATATATATATATATATATATATATATATATATATATATATTTATACAATATAGTAAAAGCTCTCTATCGCATCTTTAAAAACTGAGCGACATTTTTCTTTGCCGAAATTGAAACCGTGTTATAACGAGACCGCATTGCAAAAACAAGGCGGCAAGAAAGGCTATTGGGGAACGCGAACGGACCGATTATTATTTTTGTATGAGCAAAGAGAGAGAGAGAGAGAGAGAGGAGGAGCGGCAAGAACAAAACCAGCTGAAGGCGAGGAGTGCCCGAAGGTATTTATTACAGCGCTTTAACTTCCTCGTGTAATTCACTTGCACGGCACAAAGTAGATCATAAGTACGCCCTTTCGCCGACCCGACGACGACGACGACGAGTCGGTAGTCGGTCTTATCGAGAGTGGCTCACGCCATTGCTCGTCATTACCGGGCCGTTAAATCACCTTTTTGCACTCATGGGATATACCCTCGGGCTCTCTCCTCCGTATCCCAATGAGTTCCCGCTTATCTCGCACTTGAAAACGAGACGATCGAAAATTACGAAGATTAGTTTTGACGCCTCGTGAATCAGTCATCGTGCCAATCTCACCGACTGAGTAATTGATCTGTCGATTTTCTGCCGTTTTAAAAAATTTCAAAGCTGCTTGTATTTAAGTGTATGTAATTTCAATTTGTTATTACCGTGTTAATTAATTTTTCCCCCTTTCTTTCGTTAATCGATTTTTTTCTCATATATATGTATATTTAAATTATAAAATTTTTAGAATAATATAAAAATTATCTCAATTATGGTATCAAACATATTGTAAAAGGAGACACTTGGCAATATTTTTTTTTTTTTTTGTTATTATTTAATTTTATATCAATAAATATTAATTTACATATATATAATTTTACCCTCATAGAAAATCTGTGAGTCTCTACTACTTCGTAAAAATCACACGAATTTAATATTAAAGAAGATGTCGGTACACAATGTAGCGAAGAGGTGGAGTTGTATTCATTGAGAAATATGTCAAAGAGAGAGGTTTCCGAAGAGAATTACAATGAAACAACGAGACAATATATCGTGTAACACTTAACTTGTTAAAATGGGAGGGAGAGCATTCTTTTTCCGGTTCTTTCTTACAACGTGAGTGAAGCTACTGTGTGTAAATACAATTGTATTGCATAGTATGTTACATGGCTTAAAACAGAAATAACATTTTCTTGTATTTTTTAAACGTATTGTGTTGTGTAGACGATGACGCGGTTTATACCATACAATACATTCTGAGAGGTTGGCGCCACCTCGAAACGCTTTCAAAGGTGCAACATTGACCTTCTAGTCACTTATGCAATCAGAAAGACTTATCGTAAAATGCACGACAACGTTATGGGAATATTTATAAATCGGGCTGCAAGAGCATGTAACGATTATCTCAGAAATCGATGCATTGCGATTACTTTTGACCTAAGTAATATTCCACAGTAATATTTCGTTTACTGACAAAAGAGAAGAGAAATGACGAAATACTAAACAATTTTTATATACAGGGTGTCCCATTTTAATTCCTTCAGTCGAATATCTCGAAAACCAAACCTGGGAGAGAAAAATGTTTCAGACAAAAGTTGTATGGTTTCGAGAAAGCCATAAGATGGTACCATTGGTCTGATCTTGAAGAGTAATAACAATGGTACCATCTTATGGCTCTCTCGAAACCATACAACTTTTGTCTGAAACATTTTTTCGAATTTTCCATATTTTTCGAGATATTTCACTGGAGGAATTAAAATGGGACCCCCTGTATATTATTTATTATAATATTATTTTTTCAATTATATATTTCCAAAATATATTTATAATTACTAAACAATCTTCAAAAAATTGAGAAATATTTGAAATCTCTGAAAGAAATAATGTATGTACACATATATATGTATATATATCAATATCCCTGAAGGAGCTAATGAAGAGATGCGTGCAAATATAATGTCGGATTTAAATTTCAATTTCAAAGTAATTGAAGAAAGGATTGCAACGCAGAAAAAGAAGTGAAGTTCGTCAGATCTTTCGGTAGATTATTCGGAATATAATTTGATAAGTCGTTCTCTCAACCTTCTCCCTTCTCGATGACCGAGGCGAACTCGCGTACGAAACACAAACCGGCAACGTGTCCGTACAAAGGAATGCGACTCTTCCCTTAACGGATATTTCAACGAGCCTTTCAACAAACCGAACAAACCGAAATGACAGAGAACTCAAGCTCGTTTCAGGTTAAATGTTCACTCCCGGTTTGTTCCGCGGATTCGTTTCACCTTTCATTATGCGCTCGTTTATTCACGGTCTTGCCGCTGGCGCGAAATCAGCATGCTTATCACTAAAATTAAGCGAATAACATTATTTGGATTTACATTAAAGAGATTCGAAACTAAAATCCACGGAATTCTCCAAAATCTATTCTTAAAATTCTCGTTATATTATGGGCATTAAACTTCAATTTACATTGTATTTTATTGTATTGCTGATATTATTTGAAAAATAAAGTAAATTAAACATTAATATTACTATTAAATATTGCAATTAAAATTAATAATTAAATTTACCCGATAATTAATGATTAGAATGATAATTATAGATAATTAAATTACTGCAAAGTTTTATTTTTATTTCTCAATGAATACAACTCCACCGCTTCGCTACATTGTGTACCGACATCTTCTTTAATATTAAATTCGTGTGATTTTTACGAAGTAGTAGAGACTCACAAATTTTCTATGAGGGTAAAATTATATATATGTACATTAATATTTATTGATATAAAATTAAATAATAACAAAAAAAAATATTGCCAAGTGTCTCCTTTTACAATATATTTGATACCACAATTGAGATAATTTTTATTGAAGAAATTTTATCTTTTATCTTTTTAAATTTTGAATTTCAAAATATAATTTTATAATTTTCAATATTTCGAGTAAATACTTATGCAATTGTTTCGAAGAATGTGCAAGTAGCAAGTTACCTTTGGTATATAAGGCTGGCATATACTTCATCGTATGTGCATTCCTCCCAAATATACCTGTTCTTTCGTGTCAAGGGTTAACCGGTGCAAACTTTCATCGGCGATAATTTCAGGGAACTCTATTTAGTGTAAAGGATCGGCTTCAAATGGGTGGGCCTCGGCATGCGATATCCGATATAGCAGTTTCGATCTTGTACGATTTTATCGATCACCGAATGATCGATAAAATCGTCGACAAAAATAATCTATTATAAATACGTTACTTAAAACGGCAAATCAACGATTTGTAATGTTCGCATGATACTTTCAATATTTTTATTAAGTTTTATATTTTTAGATTGTTTTATCAAATTGTAGAAAAAAAAAAGGTCAATTACACATATTTTTCAATTAAAATGATATAACTTTGCTTTTTTCTTCTCGAACAACTTAATTTCAGATCATGCTTTTTTTCTTTATAAATTTCTTTTTATACGCGATTCCCTTGTCAGAGGTCGGGCGACGAGGTAGTTTTGTACGCACACGATAATTTTCGTGATATTCCATTAAGCGGCGGCGATCGTGTTTCCACAAGGCCTCTATAAGGGCCTCCCCACATTCTGAATTTCGGCGCCGACGAGAATCGGCGAAGCGCCAACAAACCGAAGAAACGGCTCCCTCCCGATCCGGACCCATCATCCGAGACCGTGGGTTCTTAGTCTAGACCACAGTCCAATTCCAAGCAAACCCTCTCTCATTCGTTTTCTTAGCCCTCCTGTTTCCACTAAATAATGCTATTCCCACCATATATTACACGTAGGACATGGTGTCTATCATGAATATCTCCAGGTGAACGCTTATCTTGGATAATTAACTTGAGAAACGAAGGTAATAGAATTGGTTACGATACTCTAATGGAGAAGCAGTGCTGAAAAAAAAGGAATTGAAAAAAAGAACATTATTATGACTTATCAGCACATCATAGCATAAAAGTTTATTTTCGATATTTTTGGAGTCGTTTTATCTAGATCTTGATGGATCTTGTTTGAAAAAAAAAATGATTAAATTCTTGAATCGAATGATTTTTCTGTCATGAAATACGGAGAAGCGAATATCATTCTCTCTCTCTCTCTCTCTCTCTCTCCGTCAGAAATGAAGAAGCTCGAGTAATGCGAGTTAAAAGTCTTGCGGTGCGTGACTGGGTTTCACGAGCAGGGACTATGAGTCCCTCGCGAGGGGCGGACAATAAAAAGAATAAAAGGATTATTTCGCGTTAGTTAAACACTAATTAGACCGAAGCGGCAGTTCACTTGGTCGCCGGCGATCTTAATCATAATGGATGAAGTAAAGAGACATCGTGGGACGTTGATTTGCCGAATTGATCTCGT